>NC_134409.1:115707398-115882398 GCF_038048845.1 Mixophyes fleayi
GTTGCTGCAGCTTGTGGGGTTTTTTTTATATTAAAATCAGATCTAGGAGACTGACTGCGGCAGAGCAGCCATTTAAAAAAATTAAGTTTGGCAATCCATACCAGAACACCTTTACTCTCAGGAACATCATATCTTCTGCCAAATGCTGTAATTATGGTTACTCCAGGCCTGATTACATCTGTATGGCTGCATCATTCAAACAGCTTCACATATTGCAAAGTCTCAGATTGGTAAGCTATTCTGAATGCTGTGATGTTGGGTGATTGTCAAGTGTTGTTCCCAGATAGTGTTGTTTTACAGATACAGAACTATTACAGCTACCAAGTTGTCAATGCAACTAGAGTGCAGAGGAATCCAGGTAGGGGGTTGTATTATAGAAAATGAATGTCAACATATTAGGAATTGGTAGACAAGTTCCTGCTATATAAAAGAAACTGTAACAGACATTTTCAGTGTATTAGAAAGTCACATTGTTATAGCCTCTGCTATGATATCCACCTATGTATTGTTCAGCATGCTTTCATAACTTATAAGTAGATATGCTCACTGACCCCCATGTTTTGGTTTTGGTATTGGTTTTGTATCTGGATTACCTTCGGGTTTTGGTTTTGGCTTTGCCAAAACCGCCCTTGCGTGTTTTGGTTTTGGATCTGTATTTTTTTAGACAATTGCTAAAATATGCTAAAATCACATAATTTTGCTGTTTTTTTTGATCCTACATTATTATTAACCTCACTAACACTAATTTCAAGTAATTTGCAGTCAGTTTTGACCACCTCACAGGTCACACTATTTTTTTCACATATTTTCATACACTTTTGGACCAATACTGCAGCGACCTGGCTAGATGGTAAGCGACAGAGCATTGACTCAAACACTCGGCAGTTCCTAGCACATCTAGGACACATTGGCACACAGCAGTGGCAGAAAAGAAAAGTGGTGCAAGATGGAATTGTCCTTGGATCATGAAACCAGTTATGGTTCATTTGATCGCTCCACCTGTTTCTTGGATAAGTGAGGTAATTTTACAGCTAATACTGACCCCCTGGGATGCGTGCTTTTATCAAACAAACACCAATCCAGGGTGCCAGACAATGCACTAAAAAGAGCCATTGTAATACCCAGCAAAAAGCCAGTTCATCAGTGAGCTTCGAATGAGCCCCAATCCCCACAAAATTTAATCTAGTTAGGTACCTTTCATGTAAAGTGCAGATTTCAAACACAACAAAACACGTGTGGGAGAATGTGGCCTCTAAGAGGCTGACTCATAGACACAAAGACATTGCATGGATGGCTATCCAGGGGGTCTGCCTCTCAGGACATTCATGCACTCCCGGAACCTGTGCCGATATGTCCACTGCCCCTTCTGCATCACCAGAAGGGAAACAGCACAGCGTATTTTTTGGGACTGCTCCACTGCACAGGCACTGTTGGATGCATTGCAACATGAACATAAGGACAGTGTCACTCACCGGACTGTGAGTGCTACTTCTCGTGTGTTTAGGAACCGTGGCCGTCCACCATCCTGAGGGTCTGCACATGTGCAGCCCTTTCAACCCTTCAGTACATGTTCCTTTTAGTTAATTAGCTGATCAGGCAACACTCCCTATTTAAAGCACCTGTGGCCAATACCTCGTTGCCTGATCTTGGAGTCTCATTCCCCATGAGCCTCTGAAGGTGTTCCTGTGTTTCCTCGTGTATTCAGCTCCTGCTGATTCCTGTTGTTCGTTTGTAGTTTCCATACCACTTCAACTCTCCTGTGTTTCATCGTGACTGCACCAGCTGATTCCTATCCGCTGCCTCCGTGCTTCTACAGTTTCCAAACCACTTCAACTCTCCTGTGTTTCATCGTGACTGAACCAGCTGATTCCTATCCGCTGCCTCCGTGCTTCTAGTTTACAAACCACTTCAACTCTCCTGTGTTTCATCGTGACGGCACCAGCTGATTCCTATCCGCTGCCTCCGTGTATCTGGAGTGTCCTGCTCATCGCAACCCTCCAGTACTCATCGTGTCTGCAGCCAGCCGATCCGCTGTCTCCGTGCTTCTACAGTGTTCCTGCTTGTGTCAACTCGCCTGTCTGCATCGGATCAACACTCCGCTGCTTTCATCTCAGCTAGACCGCCTCTACTCTCCTGTGTTCTCCAGGTGTCCAGTTCTATATACTACTGCTTCCTGAGTATTGTTTACATCCTTGCTGGTTTACCTACCGTGCGCTGCACCTACTTGGTTACCGCTACCACCCTCCTGGGACTTCGCATCCTGCCGGCCTCCAGCCGTTCAGGTATCCCTGCACCTCTCTCTGACAGCCTGCTCTCCTGAACCACGGTATGCATACTTCTCATTGACTGTGCTGGTGTATTGCATATCTAGCTGGACTGAGTTGTTCTCCTCCGGAGTTTCCTATCCACTGGGACTATTGCTATCATTTGACTGTGTTACCTTTTAGCCTGGATAGTTCTAGTGACTTTGTATATTTGTGCAGTGCTGCTCAGTTATTATTATTGTGTGCATATCATCGTGGGATCAAGTTCAGTGTGCCCGTGTATACTCTGCATTGCATTTCTCTCCCCGTGCTCCTCCTCACTTATATATTTCAGTGGTACAACTTGCTAGAGGCAGACCACTGTTCCCTGTTATCTGAGTCACCAGTTTCCAGTATCCTTTCACATAGCAGTGGTACAACTTGCTAACGCAGACCACTGACTCCCCGGATACCTTCACCTGGATTCCATTCCTTCACCCAGACAGCGGTACAACTTGCTATACGCAGACCGCTGACTCTCATCACCTCCTCGTTCCTCCTGGACATTCCTCCTCACTATAGCAGTGGTACAACTTGCTATACGCAGACCACTGACTACCCTCACGTTTCCTTGTCCATCCAGTTCCTCGTGTACAGTTATCTACCTATTACCAGTGCTGCTAGTCATAGACTTTCCTCGAGCATTCTCTTATCACCTGCTGTCTCCTGTTCCGTGATCACCCCGCTACCAGAGTACCATATTACCAACTATACTGCTCTGGTAAGCCTATCATCTGGTGATCCCTGGGTAAAGACTCCTAGTGCCCGTGACAGACAGTGTGCCCAGAACTTGCCTTTCATACCATTTTGTATTTTATGGATTATTTCCTGGGACCCACATCATTGGGGCAATCCAGGAGGCCTGGAGCCTAATGAACTGCTTTAAGGACACTATTTGGTTTACCCAGGAATAGCCTCATCTTGAAAAGGGAGAAGATTACTATCCAGGACTGTCGAAGGCTGATCCACAGCCTACTAAGAGACTATAACACCATTGACAGTCCTGAGGAAGAGGAAGATGATTCATTTTCTGTCTCCCTCTTCTCCTTCTCCCCCTATGTGTCTGTTTATTCAATATAATACTGGTGAATTTTTCCTGCAAATTCAGAAGACAAGCCTGCTTGTCTTCCTATTCATCAATGACTCTTAGCAATGGAGCACTCATCTTTGGGTGTTACCTATATAAGGCAGTAGAATTTCCCTACAAATTCAGAAGACGAGCCTGCTTGTCTTCCTATTCATCAATGACTCTTAGCAATGGAGCACTCTTCTTTGGGTGTTACCTATATAAGGCAGTAGAATTTCCCTACAAATTCAGAAGACGAGCCTGCTTGTCTTCCTATTCATCAATGACTCTTAGCAATGGAGCACTCTTCTTTGGGTGTTACCTATACAAGGCAGTAGAATTTTACTGCAAATTCAGAAGACGAGCCTGCTTGTCTTCCTAATCATCAATGACTCTTAGCAATGGAGCACTCGTCTTTGGGTGTTACCTATACAAGGCAGTAGAATTTGCCTGCAAATTCAGAAGACGAGCCTGCTTGTCTTCCTAATCATCAATGACTCTTAGCAATGGAGCACTCGGCTTTGGATGTTACCTATACAAGGCAGTAGAATTTGACTGCAAATTCAGAAGACAAGCCTGCTTGTCTTGCTAATCATCAATGACTCTTAGCAATGGAGCACTCGTCTTTGGGTGTATATTAGACCCTACACTTATTAGTGCAAATTCAGAAAAAAAAAAGCCTGCAAGGACTGGTATATTAGGATTTCAGCAATGACAAAATTACCAACGCAGCTCTTCTATTTGGGTGTATAACTGTATATTAGGCCCTACACTTATTAGTGCAAATTCAGAAAAAAAGCCTGCAAGGACTTGAAGATGACTATTTCAGCAATGTCCAAATGAACAAAGCAGCTCTTCTATAAGGGTATATATTAGACCCTACACTTTGTAGTGCACATTCAGAAAATAATCCTGCAAGGACTTGTAGATTTATAATTTGTATTTCAGCAACGAGAAAATCAGCAATGGAGCTTTCTCTAACACTGCTACCACCCTCCTCTTTCTCTTCTATCACTTTGCCTGCCAAACTGCTCTATACTCTGTCCTACCCCTTCTCTGTCTCTCTCTCAAATGGCGCTAGATCGCGATGGAGGGCGGTATATATAGATTCCAAAAGTCGCGAGATCCAAGATCAGACGACGTCACAATGACGTTTTGCCTCGTTTTGGAATACGGATAGGCGCGAGAGTACTCGGAACCCCATAGTTCGGCTTGGTTCGGTTGTCACGAAACCGAGCCTGCCCATCTCTACTTATAAGTTTCACTAATGTTATTGCTGTCCATGACAATGTTTAGTCTGTGACTAAACTCTCTGCACACATAGCAACACACTAAAGATAGGCTCTGTCTACCCAAATAACTAAACATTATATATATATATATATATATATACAAATAAACACACACACACACACACACGCACACACACACACAAACACAGACACTGAATAAGAATAATGGTTCAATTCTATATTATTCTACACTTTATTTTGTAGAATTACATTTCACGATAGTTCCCCTTTAAACATTCACTTTCTTCTCAGCCAAAAACGCGGAGCCCGGTTACATAAACACTCATCACACACAAAATGTGAACCCTGCAACTAGGCAGATTAATGCACAGCCTCTTACATTTTACTGTGAAATATAAACTGAGGCCCTCTGAATACAGTACTGTTATTTAATGGCAGGTCATTGGGTAGATCAGAATTCCATATAGGGAGCAGGATGGAGTAGTGCAGCTGTGTGCCCTAGGATATGTCTTTAAGAGAGCCCATTCATCATGCATTATATTAACATTGAGCAAGCACAAGCACTGCATTTTTTTCCCCTTACATTTTTACAAACCTGCAGCATTGTCTATGTTTCTAAGGGAGTTAATTGGGAACAGAACTGACAATAAACATCCTTCACACTGCAGAAATTTATTTTAAAGAAAAAAAAAAGCTTTTATTGCTCAGACAATAGATTAAACAGTTTGTTTTTGATCATTATGCAAAAGCAGAATATTCTGTTCTGGTGGGTTTTTAAAAAAAAAATTAAAATTACAGTCCCATAAATGCAAAGGAAATAAAGTGCAAATTCCATGGTGTTTTGTTTATAAAAGAAAATCAACAAAATATAGGTTTATAACCAAAGGGTAAAAGCTTGGGCAAAACAGAATCCATTAGTATTCTCCGTGAAGCTGTGCTGTATCTGTTTAAAGTTAAATGTAACAACGGAGGCCTATATCAAAGACAGGGACTCCTATATAAGCAATTGATTCCAGAGAAGGCTGGGAAAAGAGTAAAGACTAATCAAATTTTATGAGAAAACAAGGAAAAAAAGAACATTATTTACACAAACAGCCAGAAAACAGATGCTGCTGAACCCTGCAAATGGAATGAACTTTAAATGTTCAACTAAGATCATCCGTTATTTAAAACAGAATTTCCGTGTATTTTTTTCTTCTTTTTTTTTTTATAAAAGAATTGTCCTTGTTACTCTTTTGAAAAATGTTGAATAATAAAAACTAATACAACTTCTTTTATTGTGGAAGCAATGCAAAAAACGCATATGAGGGTCTGTCTGACCTGGGTGGCTTAACAGTAAATGCCTTCCAGACAAGTGTGTTTTTAAAGGGCAGAAAAAATATTTTTGTATATGAAGCATGATTATAAATTGCAGTGTTCAGTCGTTTCTTGAAGTTTCACTGCAGCGGCCTTAAAAAAGTAAAATTTAAATATTTATTCTATTTTCTTACATACCACAAAATTCTAGCTACTCTTGCAGCATGAACTCTAAATGCGATCTGGTATAGGACTAAAACATTTTAGAATATGTTAAAGCATTGCTGTTGTTCCCTCTGTCACTGCCTCTATGAATTCATCAAGATGCAATGCTGTCTATTAATGTTACTTAGTAGACTTACAAGCCAATCACACATGCTCTGGCATTATATGGCTGCCCTAGCATTTTGCAAGCTAGATCAGCATTTATATTCTAATCAGTTTAATATGTTAGTTGTTTTTTTTTAAAAATTACATATCAGTAATTTTATATATGCTGCTGTTATAAATATCAGTAACACATAGCCTGAATATTATCATTAATATATTAATATCCAAAGATACATTGCTTGCTCTTTACAAGGTTATGGCACGAGAGTGCCATAGTTGATAGCAGAAGGGATAGATTAGCCATCATGTAAATGAAAATACCCCTCATCTAGGGCATATATCATGGATGAAGCTATTTCTAGTAATGAGATATGCCCATGACAGTAGGCAGTTTGATCAAATTTTTATATTTGCATGTATTAAATAAGAGTATTTTGCATTAAATGATAGTACCAATCTCTAACTTCTTTTTATTCCCCTCGGTTTGGGATGATTAATATACTTTTTTTGTGAGATCAAGCCATATGCGTTAATAATATTAGTATCATATTACCATATACAAGCTCTTTAGGATGGTCAGAACATATCTCACCACTATAAAAGGTTTAACATACTTGCCAACTCTCCCGGAATGTCCGGGAGACTCCCAGATTTCGTGTGGGTCTCCCACCTCTGCCCACTTCATTAGGAAGTGGATTTTAGATCCAAAATGCCGTGATTCCCTGAGAATCGCGGCATTTGGCCCCGCCTCCCGCTGCAAAATGACATGTCATTACGTCACGGGTGCGGGGCCAAAATGATGTGATTTTCTGAGCCCCGCCCCCTACATGCCCACCTCCCCCTGGACGCCGATTGCTATAAATTGGTAAGTATGGGTCTACATTCGCTCTCATCCTCTCCATTTTATTCAAATTCTATAATGAAATAGTTCATACAGCTTAACTAAAAAATGCAAGTGTGTGTGTGTAACATAGCACTTCCTTGTGAAAATGTCTGTTCTATTTTTGGGGTACAGATGCAGAGAGATCAATAAAGAGGTATTTACTCACAGCTCACAAATAGAATTATGATCACAATAATAAGAAAATCTTATGGAACATCAGGCTATTCCCAGTCATTCTAAGGGGCATATAGCCAGGAAAGAGGGGAGTTAAATCCTTGCCTCTATAATGAAATTAGTAACTTGACCTAAAGCCGACCCTGTTTATGATACATGTCAATGAAATCTGGACAGTAAAAACAGCAATTTGGTAGAACAGACATTGGAATGTATTTAATGATACAGTGCAAAAAAACAACAATGAATTGTAAGTCATAGCAATCAGACATCAGCTTTCATTTGTCTGAGCACACTAAAATTTTAATAGCCTATATTTATTTATTTTTCTTTTATAATATATATATAGCACCAACATATTACACAGCACTTTAATGATTATTATTTACTCATTCATCTCAGCCCCTGCTGCGGTGGAGCTAATATTCTAAATTCTTGAACCCACAACAGACAAACATAAAAATCACACTGACAATAATCTACCAGAATGTTTGTGGAATGTTGGAGGAACCCAGAGGAAACCGAGACAAACACGGGGAGATTATACAAACGCTACACGCTGTCTCCTCTCGCTTCTTTCCGCTCCCCTCAGTGACTCTCAACCTGTCATCCGTGCCCACCCTCTTGGGCCATAGTTAACTGCCTGTACTCACTTTTCCCCTCCCTCCCTCTCTTTCATGCTGTGCCTGAGCCCCCAGAGTTATAGTGCTTACTGTTACTTGTACTGTGCTGTTTCACCTTGTACTGTGCCATTGTTTGTCCTTGTACGGCGCTACGGATACTTTGTGGCACCCTATAAATAAAAATTAATAATAATAATAATAATAATAATAATAGTGTCCTGGATTTAATTCATAGTTGCTTAATCTCCTGGAATGTCCGGTAGGCTCCTGAATTTCTGGGAATCCACCCAGACTCCTCCCAGCAGGGCAGCCTCCCGGTTCCTGGCCATTTCAATAGTTAAGTGACAGGGAGAACTTAGTGATGTGATTCAGATGAATTGTGGGCCCGCCCCCTACTATAACAGGTCAGGAAATGTCATGGCAGTTTAGGAGGCAGGGTCACATGGTGCAACGCCCCCACACGCCCACCTCCCTCTCGATCTCCCGGAAAAGAACTTGCCAAAGTTGGCATCTTTACCTCTAATTTCAGTGGTTCACCAGGATTCCTAGAGAACTATTTATAGGTCAAAAACAGTGGTTGACGTTGAGGTGTATATGGTGGTATATCATACCGTCTTAATTGTAAAACTATCAAATTCCATTTGCTTACATTCCCATTACGTTTTTCATACCGCCACTTACAAATTTCCTCTTCGACCACTGGTTAAAAATATACAACAATTTACTCATGCAATCTATATCTGTTTTTGGAGTGGATCTGAGGCATGATAAAGAAAAATTAGTTTTCCTATGTTTGCTTTATCATAAGTATTTAAGTCTGGTATTGAGTCTGCAGGTCAGTTGTTATCTGAATGACTAGTTTGAACCTCTTATAATAAAATAGAAGGACACACTCAGGGGTGTAGCATGAGCGGAGCGAGTACGATTTGTGCCCCGGGCACTATATGTGTTGTGGGGCACCAGCAGGGAAATTAATCCTGGAGACACACTCCAGGGGGTAAACGTATCAAGTTCCGATTTCTGCAAGTCGCCGGAAATAGGCGACTTTGCAGGGAAAATTTATAGCTGCTATGGCTTGTAAAGGCAAACTTGCCTTCACAAGCCATCACCTTTTTAAATTTCCCCTGCAAACTAGCAGAAATCAGAACTTGATGCATTTACCCCCTGAGGTGGGGTTTTTTCAGCTTCTTATCTGTGCTGCAATCTCATATTCGCGATGCTTAAGGGAGCCAGGAGGAGGTGAAAGGAAGGAATAAATGCATTTGGAGTATGGTGCTGCCAGAAATAAAGTATTGGAGAAAAGCGAATGAGGGAGTAGGGAATGGAAGACAGGGAGTGGGATAAATGTGGAGGGAAGAGAGAACCAAAGGGGAGTAAAGACTTTAATTGGGATGGGGGCATGCCCCTGGCACCATGGCTCTTTGCTCTGCCCTTGTGTTTACCCAGCACGCCTAAAGTGGAAACCGAAATGCCGCACTTCACTTACACAAACTACCATCAGGTTTTAAGCACTTTAAAACACAAATTTTTAAACTTGCAAACAGTTTTAGATCTGGCAAACAAGGGAAATACTCATACCTTTTGCATAAAGAAAATTGGCATGTTCTTAAAATGAATTCCCTTCATTTTACTGCCCCCAAAACTTACTGCCCCAGACAGCTGCCTTAGGTAGCCTCATTATCGGCACAATCCTTTATGAGTGACAGCCAAAATAAATACAGTATTGTCGATCTCCAAGCTGAAGCCTTCTTTCATTCTGAAGTGATTGTGAAGATAAATTCACAGCTGCTCCAGCTGCGATGACATCACTTTATAAGGATAATTGAGAAGGGGAATAATTCAATAAGTATACATATTTTAAAATAATTTTAGTTCAACAAATTAATCACTCCCTGCAACTGATTGGTGAGATTGCAAATAAAATATGTTTAACCAAAAAATATTCTCATTTTTTTAAAATTAAATGTTGTTGGAACTCTCACAATGAATCTACAAATCTTTTAATTAGAGGTTATTACCATAGTCCTTACTAAGTAAATAAACATAATCATCTGTTTTTCTTATCTCGATTTACAGTGTTTGTACTCTCTGGGGCATTACACACATGCACCTTACAGAACACATTGAATTAGTCATTTAATGATTGTGAATAATTTGAGGAAGTTGTCCAAAGTTTTGCAAATTCATGTTTTATTACCTTGATTTATTAATAATTATTGTGTGAGGTAGCAGGGTATACTTCTGGAGAAAATAGTGTTTAAGACCTTAAGGAAATTATTCAAAATAAATGGGTTTTTGGGTAATTGGGAGTCTCAATCCCATCAAATATGTGGGCTAATGCTAAGATTGTTGTATAGGGAACAGAACAATGTGCTATATGCTTATTAAGGGTCATCTGCTTGCACCTAACTGTAGTGCATGCAGCTTGACCTTAACGAACACTACAGTGTGAAGCAGAACATACATTCCAAATATCATGGCAATAAGGACAAAATCCTACCTGAGAGGGGCAGTCAGACAAAATCAGGACCACCCTATCAGTACATTTGGCAGACTGTGCTACTTTCTCCTATCTGGTTTCACTACCTGTAGGTGCTGGTCTATTAAGCTCAGTTGCAGATTGTCTGGATCCTGGAATGTTGGGGTCCTGATTGGAAAAACTGGATAGGTACATAAAATATGGAAAGGCTAGCAGTTAGTGAACCATGTAAGCCTCCTTCCCTCCAACCAGCCCCAATGTTAAATTATTATCACCTACGTTTAATAATTAGTACACCCTACCTCAAACCAGTGTTGACATTAAATAAATAACATTCACATTTAATAAATAGACCTATTACCTTCATACCAACCTTAACATTAAATAAATAGCATTCGCATTAATAAATAGAACTATTTCCCCCAAAGAGCCCCAACATTGTTTTAATAGCATTAAAAATTAATAGACAGACCTTTACCCCTCCTAACATACCAATTAAATGAATGATACACATATTTAATAAATACACAATATCTCCCCCAAACAGCTCCAATCTTAAAAATTCACAATTCACACACAGCCTCACCATTAAATTAATATCCAGCCCCCATCCCTATTACAGTAAGAGCCCACAATTAGATTCTACCATCCGCCACTGTAGATTTTTTATTTCCTGCAGCACTGTCAAATCCTGCCTGCTCAGGACAGAGCACAACGCATCTGTAGGTCCACGGCAGTAAAGTGTTAATGAGTAAATGTGTTCTGGATTGAGAGTTTGTTTCTCGGTAACTTAAAACCACACATAAGTGTGCGCCTTTATCTATGTGTGTATCTATCTATCTATCTATCTATCTATCTATCTATCTATCTATCCATCTATCTTTCTATTATATCTACCCTATCTATCTATCTATCTATTTATCTGTCATCTATCTATCTATCTATCTATCTATCTATCTATCTATCTATCTATCTATCTATCTATCTATCTATCTATCATCTCTCTCCTATCAATCTATCTATTTATCTGCCCCATATCTTTCTATCTCATCTCTCTCTCTCTTTCTCTCTGTCTGTCCTCTATCTATCTCATATCTATCTATCTCATATCTATCTATCTCATATCTATCTATCTATCTATCTATCTATCTATCTATCTATCTATCTATCTATCTATCAATCATCTCTCTCCTATCATCAATCTATCTCTCTTTCTATCTATCTATTTATCTATCTATCTTATATATCTATCTCATATCGATCTATCTATCTGTCCCATATCGATCTAACTGTCCCATAGCTATCTATCTTTCTATCTATCTATCTATCTATCTATCTATCTATCTGTCCTCTATCTATCTATCTATCTCATATCTATCTATCTATCTATCTATCTATCTATCTATCTATCATCTAACTCAAATATATCTATCTATCTATATATTATCTATTTATCAATCTCATATCTATCTATTTAGCTTGTAAGCTATCTATGCGTCCATCTATCTATTTCTCTGTCCCATATCTATCTATCTATCTATTTATCTATCTATCTATCTATCTATCCATCTATCTTTCTATTATATCTACCCTATCTATCTATCTATCTATCTATTTATCTGTCATCTATCTATCTATCTATCTATCTATCATCTCTCTCCTATCAATCTATTTATCTGTCCCATATCTTTCTATCTCATCTCTCTCTCTCTCTCTCTGTCCTCTATCTATCTCATATCTATCTCATATCTATCTATATATTTATCTATCTATCTATCTATCAATCATCTCTCTCCTGTCATCAATCTATCTCTCTTTCTATCTATCTATTTATCTATCTATCTTATATATCTATCTCATATCGATCTATCTATCTGTCCCATATCTATCTATCTGTCCCATAGCTATCTATCTTTCTATCTATCTATCTATCTATCTATCTATCTATCTATCTATCTATCTATCTATCCTCTATCTATCTCATATCTATCCTATCTATCTATCTATCCTATCTATCTATCATCTAACTCAAATCTATCTATCTATCTATATATTATCTATTTATCATCTCATATCTATGTATTTAGCTTGCTATCTATCTATCTATCTATCTATCTATTATATCTACCCTATCTATCTATCTATCTATCTATGTATCTGTCATCTATCTATCTATCTATCTATCTATCTATCTATCTATCTATCTATCTATCTATCATCTCTCTCTCTCTCTCTCTCTCTCTCTCTCTCTCTCTCTGTCCTCTATCTATCTCATATCTATCTATCTATCTATCTATCTATCTATTTATCTATCTATCTATCTTATATATCTATCTCATATCCAGGCCCGGTGCTCCCATTAGGCAACCTTAGGCAGTTGCCTAGGGCGCGGGGACCTGCAGGGCGCCGCTGACTAGATTTTCTAATCTAGTTAGCGGCTCAGGAGAGGGTTGCAGCGGTGGCGGGGTGCCGCTGCTGTTTTTCAGTGTCCGCGGCGCTTCGGTGAAGTATCACACTGTCTTTCAGACAGACAGTGTGAATAAAGTTCTTTCCCAGCGCCCCCCTCCCCTTCCAGAATGCATCACTCCGCCTCCTGTGTGAAGAAGGCGCGGATCAGCTAGAGAAAAGGTAAGTAAAATCTACTTTTTTTTTAGTGTGTTCGCGGTGGGGGGGCGAAATTTTGCCTAGGGCGCCATGAACCCTAGCACCGGCGCTGCTCATATCGATCTATATATCTGTCCCATATCTATGTATCTGTCCCATAGATATCTATCTTTCTATCTATCTATCTATCTATCTATCTGTCCTCTATCTATCTATCTATCTCATTACTATCTATCTATCTATCTATCTATCTATCTATCTATCTATCTATCTGTCTGTCCCATAGCTATCTATCTGTCTATCTATCTATCTATATGTCCCATATCTATCTATCTATCTATCTATCTATCTATCTATCTATCTATATATCGGTCCCATATCTATCTATCTGTCCCATAGCTATCTTTCTTTCTATCTATCTATCTATCTATCTATCTATCTCATATCTATCTATCTATCTATCTATCTGTCCCATAGCAATCTATCTATCTATCTATCTATCTATCTATCTATCTATCTGTCTATCTATCTGTCCTCTATCTATCTATCTCATATCTATCTATCTATCTATCTGTCCCATAGCAATCTATCTATCTATCTATCTATCTATCTATCTATCTATCTATCTATATATCCCATATCTATCTATCTATCTATCTATCTATCTATCTATATATCTGTCCCATATCTATCTATCTCATATCTATCTGTCTATCTATCTATATGTCCCATATCTATCTATCTATCTATCTGGCTATCTATCTATCTATCTATATGTCCCATATCTATCTATCTATATGTCCCATATCTATCTATCTATCTATCTATATGTCCCATATCTATCTATCTATCTATCTATCTATCTATCTATCTATCTATCTATCTATCTATCTATCTATATGTCCCATATCTATCTATCTATCTATCTATCTATCTATCTATCTATCTAAATATCTATCCCATATCTATCTATCTATCTTTTTATATGTCCCATATCTATCTATCTATCTATCTATCTATCTATCTATCTATCTATCTATCTATCTATCTATCCCCTATGTATCTATCTATCTATCTATCTATCTATCTCAGGTTGCTTACCTCACCTCTAGAAAGTCTGTCCTGCTATTATTGCAGACACTTGGAATTCCATGTAAACAATTAAATGTGGCAGGACCAGCATATGTCTTTTATTAAAGGATAGTTTTAATATTCTGTTCAATGTCTTTTTTGTGATTGACAGTATTAAACATCAGAACCTGCCCATCATATATCAAACATCTCCTTCTTACATACAAAACTTGTATTTCTAAAAGGTGAATTTTTCATTAGTAATTAAACCCGTTGTCTGCTTTAGCTTCCTGTCTATCTTCACCAAAACCCAGCACCTGTTTCTAATAAATTATACACAAAACCAGTATCAGAATATAGCTGGGCAACAGCTGCCTCCCGTACATGCAAAATGCCCCGAAGTACAATACACCTGTGAATATAAACTGTGTTTATTTAGCTGAAAGCCAAAGAGTTTCATAAAGTAATTATCTAAAGCCTAATATATGCCCATTATTAACACAAAATAACCTTGTTCTTAAAAACCCATAAATATCAATTTAAGGGATTTTTCCAAATCCTAGAGAAAAAGCTGCGACTGTGAGGGTCTGCTATTAGCATACGTTAGAGATCTAATGGCAAACAGAGAAGGGGACTCTGTG
This sequence comes from Mixophyes fleayi, assembly GCF_038048845.1. Lineage (NCBI taxonomy): Eukaryota > Metazoa > Chordata > Amphibia > Anura > Limnodynastidae > Mixophyes > Mixophyes fleayi. The sequence goes on from NC_134409.1 coordinate 115,722,122, forward strand.
CTGAGCTGAGTTACTCTGTAATACTCTAGACTAGACCCTCTAAGCTCAATTTATAGATATACTGATTAAAACTCCAGCCAAGTTCTAGCTATATTGATGTTAACAGAGGGGCAATAATGCTTTCAATAGCCCAGTTAAGACTAAACTTGGGCCTTTGCTTTGTTTTTTTTTTATATACATAAAAAGTGCTCAAAGCATTATTAAAATCTCACTGTTTCAAATATAATAGGTTTTAGAGGATTACAAACAAAATACATCAAGATCAAAACTGGCCCTTGAAAAGTTTAGTGTAAATTTTCTTTCCACAGTTCACAGTGTTATAATATAATGTATAGCAATAAATTTGGATCACTGGTACCAATTAAAAAAAGGTCCCTTTGATTCTGCTCCAGACGCAAAAGCACATAAAAGTTGTAAGAATTAAATGGTTTGTATGGAATAACGGGCTTTCTGCAGCCTGTAAGTTTTTTTTCCAGCCAGAATCCTACTTAAGTTTAATGCCCTTGCATTGCCAATCTAGGCAATGGGCTGACAACAAAATGCTGCACAAAATGCATATTATATTTTTGTTCATGCAGCATGTGTGTGGGTAGGATCATCAAAAGAATAAAAAATTGAATTTTTTTACTTACTGTAAAATCCGGTTCTCTGAGTCCTTTGGGAGACACTGGGACTATGGGGTTTAATAAGTGGACATGCAGCTAGGGTTAAAACTGTTAAGTATATTGCACCTGCCCTATATAGCCCCTCTATCTGGAGCTACCTTCAATTTTACCCCAAAGCCCAACAGAGAAGGATGGACTAATTAGTATAAGAACAGGAATCATCATCATCATCACCATTTATTTATATAGCGCCACTGTTTCCGCAGCGCTGTACAGAGAACTCATTCACATCAGTCCCTGCCCCAATGGAGATAACAGTCTAAATTCCCTAACATACACACACAGGCAGAGACAGACTAGGGTCAATTTTGATAGCAGCCACTTAACCTACTACTATGTTTTTGGAGTGTGGGAGGAAACCGGAGCACCCGGAGGAAACCCACGCAAACATGGGGAGAACATACAAACTTCACACAGATAAGGCCATGGTTGGGAATTGAACTCATGACCCCAGCGCGGTGAGGCAGAAGTGCTAACCAGTTAGCCACCGTGCTGCAAGAATATCTGAATGTAATACATGCAATAAAACAGGTCACACGGAGGTCGCACTGATTTTACCCTGAGTAAAAAATCCTATTTTCCCTTTACTGCAACTGTGGGACACTGTGACCAAGGGGACATCCCAAAGCTGCCCCTAAGGGATTATTCTAAAACCTTGCATCCAAAGATGCAAAACCTTGCAACTTGTAAAATGTAGATGAGGTGTGGCCAGACGTCCACATAGCTGCCCGGCACATTTGTTCGGCCAAAGCACCATGATGTGCCGCCCATGACACACCCACTGCCCTGGCTTTCAATCCAGCCGGCACTAGTCTAGGCGCCTCACTATAAGCCAAACAAATAGTGGCTCCAGAGAGCAATAAACTGCTTAGATGCAGGCCAGCCTCACTTGTGCACATCATACTAAATATAAAGGCTATTAGTCTTGCAAATTGAAGTAGTATGGTCCACATAACATCTGAGGGTCGGACTATATCCTGAAGATGCAAGGACACATCAGAAGAGGAAGAACTAGGACAAAATGTCTGAACGACAATCTCCTTGTTTAAATTAAATCGGGATACCACTTTAGGCACAAAAGAGAAAAGGTGGATTACAACGGAATGATCCTAATTCAGACACACAACATTCTGAAGAGATATTAGGTAAAAGCACAACCTTCCAGGTAATATAACTGAGATTTACTGATTCCAAAGGCTCTTTAGTAAGAGCCCTGGACACCAAATTAAGATCCCAAGGCTTTACACAATGTACAAAGGGGGCTGGATATGCAGTACCCCTGAAGCAACGTCTGCATTACTCTCATTGATTCCAACTTGTGCTTAAAGAAAATTGAGAATGCCGAAATCTGCAACTTCACAGAAGAGAGATGGAGGCCCTCCTATAAGAAGAGCCACAAGCTGGAAAGACTAAATCTAGAACTGTGAAAATTTGAAAAATTGAGAATGCCGAAATCTGCAACTTCACAGAAGAGAGATGGAGGCCCTCCTATAAGAAGAACCACAAGCTGGAAAGACTAAATCTAGAAGTGTGAAAATTTGCCATCCAAGGTCAATAGAAAGCCGCCAGAATGGCAGCTACCCATTCTCCTTTTAGTTTCTTTAATACCAGCAGCAACATTGGGATCTGCTGGAACAGATACACTTTATTATTGTTATCACTATCCTTTATTTATAAGGAGCCACAATGGGTCCGCAGCGCCATACAGAGAATATACATTAAAGCATAACATAGAAGAATAGGGCAAAATATCACAGACAAAACAGTAAATATGACAAAAAGGCACAACACAACAAAATGGACAGAACAAGGTACATAAGCATTGAAGAGGTAAGGGGGATAACCTTTCACAAAAGTATGAGGCATGGAAAGAGGGGGAAATAAGAGGGAGTAAAACAGCACTAGCTGAGCCTGTACCAATACAGTGTGCGCAGCAAATAGGGTCAGAATCCTTGAAAGAGAAGAGCAGGAAAGGCATAGGCATGTTGATGCTAACAAAATTGGGAAAGGAGGAGTCGAGGAAAGAGGGCCCTGTCGACCAACTGAACAGACACCTACACTTGAAGGGACCATTTTCCTGGATGGACCATGGTGCTGCTTAGGTAATCTGCCTCCCAGTTCTCCACCCCCTGGATGAATACAGCTGATATTACTAGTACATGGTGTTCTGCCCAGGCCATGATCAGTGCTGCTTCCTGTCTCTACTGCGTGTTCCACCATGCAGATTCAGATATGCTAGCACAGTTGTAGTGTCTGACTGGACTTGCAGGAGCTTTCCTGCCAGAATTCCCTGACTCCTGAAGAGTATCCTGTAAATCGTTCTTAGTTCCAGGCCATTGATGGGCATTAAGGACTCCTGAAGAGATCAGAGTCCCTGGAACTGGAGAGGTCCTATGATCCCTCCCCACTGGAACAGATTGGTGTCCGTGGTGACTAAGGTGCACACCCGACTCTGGAAGGACTGACCCCTTGTGAAATTTGTTCTTCTCAAACACCACATGAGCAACTGAAAATGTGATAATGGACAAAGTGATGAACTGCCTGTCCAGGTAAAAGGTGGACTTGGAACATTTCCTGAGAAGCTCCCTCTGAAATAGCACCACCTCAAACACAGACACCATTGTCCCCAGCAATTTCATGCATCTGAGAAGGAACAATTCCTCTCAGGCTAAAAAGGTTGTGATCCTGATTAGGACAGAAAGGACCTTGTCCTTTAGGAGGGAGACCTTCTGACACACTGCGTCAAAGTTGAGGCCAAGAAACCTCATCTGTTGAGCTGGAATCAAGGAAAAGTTGGGGAAATTGAGAATCCAACCATGTCTCTCCAGAATGTGAACTGTCAGCTGAATGTGCTGAAGCAGAGCCAACTCTGACGGCACCTTTAACAACAGGTCATCCTTATAAGGCATGACAGTAATCCCCTGAGTACGCAGGAGCCTTGCCATAATGATAATAATTTTTCTGAAGGCTCATCGAGGAGGTTGTCAGGCCAAATGGTGAAGCTTGAAACTGGTAATGCTCATTGTGCACTTCAAATCAGAGTAGACACTGATGCATTCCCATATAGGAATGTGTAGATAAGCATCTTTTATATCTAAGGATGCAAGAAACTCCCCTCTTTCCATACCAACGATCACTGACCGCAGTGTCTCCATCATGAAACCCAGCACCCAAACTTGTTTGTTGAGGGTCCAGAGAATCAAGATCGGACAAAACGATTTGTCTGGTTTTGATACAAGAAAGAGGGAGCAAAAACTCAAACCTCTTTCTTTCGTTGGAACCGGAGCTACCACCTCAAAGGCCAGAAGCTTCTGGATAACCACCTGTTTTTTGAGATCATAAAGTAATGTATTCGGTAAAATCAAAGTCATCAGAAAGTGGAATACTCATTTGAATCTGTAAGTGAAATTTTGTTTTCAGAAGAGAGGATTTAACTCAAGTCCATGACAACTACTTTTAAACACCACCATAATTTCAAACCACAATTTTAAGAGAAACGTCTAATATAATTATATTTATTAACTTTTCAAATCAGGATGTTATATAGGAAACCTTGCTATGTTTTAGGTCAGAGATTAACTAAATATATATAACAATAATTAGTCAAATATAACTTAATTTTGCAGCTCAGTGTTGAATTAATAATACAGTTTAGCAATTATAGATTTTGTCCAGAGATTCAAGATCGGACAAAATGATCTGTCTGGTTTTGATACAAGAAAGAGGTTGGAGCAAAAACTCAAACCTCTTTCTTTCGTTGGAACTGGAGCTACCACCTCATAGGCCAGAAGCTTCTGGATAGCCTCTCTGAGCACCTGTTTTTTGAGATCGCAGGACAAAAGATCTATGGTAAAAAAAATCTGTGAAGCAGGAATCTGACCACCCCTAGTACCCAGGTATCTCAGGTTAAGACCAACCATTGGTCCTGAAGCTGCCGAAGGTGAGCCCACACCATAGAAACGTGGTGGACCGTCGTGTCATGCCGAGGCCTTGTCTGGCGACTTTGGAACCCCAAATCTGGCTGACCCCCTGCCTCTATGAATACCACCTCGGGAGAGATAAAACTAGTAGAGGCTGCTCTTGTTCATCCAAAGGAACGAAAGCCAGGTTGTTTCGGTTTACTATTGCAAACAGGTAAAAAAGAGCTCCCAAAGTAGCAGCCTGAACTTTTTAATTTTGTAAATCTGTTTATTGAAAAAGGTAAACCAATACCATAAATGGATAAATGCAAGACCAAGCAACAGAAAGCCTTGGTCATACTTCATATACTTATAGTGAATAATATGGTCCAGTTCTGAACCATAGAGAGCAGTACCGTCAAATTGTAAAGAGTTTGTATGGATTCTGCCTCTGCCGACAAATTATAAGTGCAGAGAGTCTGGAATCCACAGAAACCGCATCCAAAAAAGCCTGACCTAACACATCAGAGACTTTCGGAATATGCTCTGCCAATGCCAACATATAAGCTCGAGATCTATTCTCATGAAGACCAGCAGCCAACTGTTCTGCCCACTTTTGGATCGCCTCATTTACCCAGGCCGCAGACATGATTGGTCTGTATAAATTTCCTGCTGTAACATATGCGGCATAACATATAACTACCATTGGTGCGGCAGGTGCAGTGCAGCGGGCCTCTGGTTACAGCTGCATCACTAGTCCCTTACCCAAACTTTGCTATGGGGCTCAGCAATGCAGATTTCCGCCCCCTGCAAAAAGTATATGAAATCTATCAGACTCTGAATTCTCTCTGAAATCAGTGATGTTAAATGGGCTTTGCATCCTCAGATTACTTGAACGTAACAAGCTTGTACATGCCTTACTGCAACCTTTACTAAATACATCACTTTATGTTGCATCCTTCCGAGTTTTTCAGCCATGTCTCGTTGTCTACAGACAGACTTGTTTACTCTAGTTGTTATGTCTACAACCAAAAACTTCTGTTGTAGACTTCAGAAAATTTTTCACTTCTCTGGGAATTATCCGTTTATATAGTTACCACACTGAAAAAATAAAGTAATGTATTCATTAAAAGTTGCACAACCCAGTAAATCAAAGTCATCAGAAAGTGGAATACGCATTTGAATCTGTAAGTGAAAATGTGTTTTCAGAAGAGAGAATTTAGCTCAAGCCCATGACAACTACATTTAAACACCACCATAATTTCAAACCACAATTGTAAGAGAGACGTCTAATATAATTATATTTATTAACTTTTCAAATCAGGATGTTATATAGGAAACCTTGCTGTGTTTTAGGTCAGAGATTAACTAAATATATGTAACAATAATTAGTCAAATATAACTTAATTTTGCAGCTCAGTGTTGAATTAATAATACATTTTAGCAATTATAGATTTTGCTGCCCAGTGGTTATATAATTAGTACTAATTGGTTACAATGTTGAAATAAGAAGCCAACTTTATATTCACACATATTAAATAGCCCAATCAGCTTGGGGATTAGTGTTACAAAGTAAAGCTGGGTGCTGACTAACGAATCTACTTCAAATGCAATTTCTTTAATGATTTTACCAAAGACTGAAAGTCCCGATTCATGTGTACACGCATACACAAGTTACCTTGTGATTTTCATTGCTCATAACCATCTGCTGAAAAGATTGTGACTCTGTACACACTCTACAGATATCTGCCTACACTGCTGGTCGTCAGTGCTCCCACACTTTCACATTTGCCAGACATCGTTCCATCGTTGATCATAATTTTTAGGAAACTTATAAAACCAAGTCTACCGAGGCGACGTGCTTTGGTGTGATAAAACATGGTCGTGGGAGATTACACTCTTGCAATATCTGACCAAACGATTGTTTATCATGTGATCTGCATGATAATTGTATTAGTGTGTACCCAGCATAAGACAAGACAGATAGGACTGGGTCGTTGTTCCTTTTAGCTCAAGCTGCTGTCAGTAACGAACGTGGTGGCAGTGCACACTGACAATTTGTTGATAGCTTGAAAAACCATGAACTCTGCTTGTTGTGTTAATGGTTTGTCCAGTGTTTGTGAAATTGTGTGTAGTTAATGCAACTTGACTGAAGGTGACACAGGCACCCATGTATACCCACAATAACAGGTCAAATTTTTGTCCTATAGCTTCTCCTGATTTCTTTTTGTGATTTCTAATTGTAAGATTTATGTGAAATAAGTCACATTTGTATGTGGTTCTTAAATGATCTCTGGTGGTTGAGCAAAGGCATGGGTGCCTGGAATCCAGACCTGTTAAGAAATATTGTTGCAGTCAAAAGACACGTGTAAAATGCCCATCTGATCTAGGATTGTGAGGGCAGCTTGGCCATGTACTCCTGAAAATAAAAGTGTAAAAATGTTAAGTTTTGTACAAACTCCCAACTAAACAACATTAATATTAACTTTACCCTCCATAAAGTCACGCTTAAGCATAAATAAAAAATATACACATTTCTGAAGATGATGTCCCTTTAAGTCACGATAATGAGGCAATGTCCCGCCGTCCTGACAGCTGGAAATGATGGGGGGTTTGAGCAAAGCAAAATAGAGGTAAGTGCGCTGCACACACTGTGAGTCACTGGTGCATGAGACAGTATAAGGGAGTTTTGGGGAAATTAAAGGGGTTGGGGAGTCTTATTGCTTCAGTTAACATGATGCCCTCAGCATGCAGCCCAGTTGCATAGCCATATCCCCCCTCCCCCCAATGTAAAATGGCTATGTTCTTATCCCAATTACCAAAATTTTAAGTTGGAGGTATGTTTACAGCTGTTAAGCCTGAAAGTTGATGTATTGGGGATAAACTTTGAACAAATATAGATAAATGAAGACAGTATGATTCTATTTGCAAATTGATTTATTAGGCTGGGTATACACTACAGAAAATGTCCCCGATGATTTTACCACCGACAGAAATATAAAGTCCCGATCAGCATGCCGATTCATGTGCACACACTAACCACGCTTTACACGATTTACCGTCAGATCGGTGCACTTCATTTGTCATAACCATCGGCTGAAAAGATTGTGACTCTGCAAACTGCATAGAGATCTATGTAAACTGCCGGTCCTGAGTGCACACACTGCAGAATTGGAATGACATTGTTCCATCCTTTAACGAGATTTTTAGTCCGGTTTAAAAATCAACTGGAACGTTACGATGAGCTTTGAAACGATAATCCTTTCTCATTACACCGTACACACTAAGGCGATATTGGGCCGAACAGCCATTTATCATGTGATTGGCCCGATAATCGTCTGAAAACACTGTAGTGTGTACCCAGCCTTAGTTAAAGTGCACCCTTTGTCTACAGACAGTGAATGTACCCTTTTCGATGGTAATAATATTCATGTGGGTGCAGCCTGTGACTTTACTGAAACTGGTGATATCACTGAGGTACATAGGGATAGGCTGCATTTTCAAATACTTAGCTCACAAAATGGCTGCCAAAACTGTGAGTAGGTGACTGGTGCAATTGTGTGGAATTATGCAATCTGTTTCCTCTTCTAACTAATCATTCCTGGTCTGCATTCTAGATACAATGTGATTTCCCAGCATTCTAATGGCTTCAGTCTATATGAAGCTTGGCCACAATCATATTTTAGTCCGGAAAATTGTTCAAAAGATAGAAAACAGAAATACTGACACTCGCTCCCACTCACTTGTGTCCCTCCACTCAGTGTTCCACTAAGGCATACACAGCGCAAAATCATCAGTGTGAAGGCAAAACCTAGGGCTAGATTTACTAAGCTGCGGGTTTGAAAAAGTGGGGATGTTGCCTATAGCAACCAATCATATTCTAGCTGTCATTTATTTAGTACTTTCTACAAAATGACAGCTAGAATCTGATTGGTTGTTATAGGCAACATCCCCACTTTTTCAAACCAGCAGCTTAGTAAATCTAGCCCCTAGTCAGATATGAAGTGAAAAACTTTTTTCAACAAATGTCAGTTGTGAAATGTTACCTCAGCTTTATAGAATTGGGGATCCCTAAATAATTACATTTACCATTCATTCTTAAATTATAAATGGGTTCATCTGTTTCTTTGGGAGTCCTTATATATTTTTATTTTTTTAAATGTATCTGGGGGCTCTTCCACAGCACAAAGGGTCTGTAAGTACCATTATAATGTCATAAATCAGCATGTAGCTTGCACATACAGGGCCTGAGTCATTAAGGAGAGCAAAGCATAAAAAGAGGTAACTTTGCGCCTGGGCAAAACCATGTTGCATTGGAGGGGGAGGTAAATTTAAAATGTGGGGACAGATTTATAGTTGGGGTAGGGCATGTCCTAGATCAACTTTAAATTTCAGTGTAATAATGAAGCCATCAAGAATTTGTGCACTAGATGAAAAAGCAGACAGTATTTAACTTGTGTGCAAGATAATAAACTAATTTGCACCCCTTGCATTGCAACATGGTTTGTCCCGGAGAACATTTACTCCTTTTTTTGCCTTACTTTCCTTAATGACTCAGGCCCAATGAGACTGAGGCAGAGTTGTGGCAAAAAGGGAGTAAATTATGTTAAAATAAATAGCACAAACACATCTTGAGATGCATTATCCTCTGCATCAGCAGTACAGACGCCTAGTCTATGATACGTCATCATGATCAGCGAGTATAGACAACTGCCATATAGCAGGTGTAAAAGATACGTCTTCTAACATTCTAACAGGTGCATGTGCATGTTTCTGCAGAAGCTGCATTTGCATAACCACGCCTTCACTGTACTCAGCCAACAATAAAATCCCGTCTCGCCCGCTTCTCCAGGCACAGGAAGGCATGAGTGCCAGAATTGCGCAAATCTGGATAGGCGCATATGCTTGCTCCCACTTTCTGGCCAGGAGTAGAGCGATTTCACGTAAGTTATTGTATGCAAACTAGGGAACGACTCTGTCTCAGTCATTACACGTGCAGCTCTGCTCGCATTTGCTGTTATCGAATGAGCAAATCTTGTTACTTTTGATGGTCGGAAGGTAGGTATTTCTTGCTGCCAAGATTTAAAAGGAAGATATATACAAAGATATACCAGATCTGCAGAAAGACTGATTTTGTTTTATAAAATAAGCTAGTAGGGATATAATATAGATTACGTATGTTGGAAGGCATGTCTGACTCTACAGAGCACCGCAGGGCCTTCTGGAAGTATGCCTGACAAATCCTTCACCAAAATGATGTAAAGGTTCTGTAAGTAATATAGAATTCACAGAAGTAGCCATTACTTAGCTCAAAGTTTATACAGTATATTTAGAGTGAACATTATTTATCTGCACTGAAACGATAAGACGCGTATTGTATATAAGAACGCTAGCTGTATAGATAGGATGCTGTCACCACACGGGCAAAGCCAAAATAAATTTGAAGAGTAAAAATGAAATGTTTAATTGAAATGATTTTATTTAGTTATCCGATATGGAAGACTAAAAATGACATCAAATAAAACAGATAAGAAAATATAAATAATAATAAAACACAGCTAGAATATTAAATAATAAGATATGCCTAATTTAGAACAAAGTTTCTTAGTTGCATACAATTTCATTACTATATTGGTTTAATATATTTATTTCTGGAATATCTTACTTGCTACAATTGAGACTTGTTTTAGTCCGACATTTGAATACAATTGAAATTATTAATGTTTAATATTAGCTGTTTTGTTTTATTTATATCTTATTGTATATAATTTTAATCATCCATATTGCATCTCTATTACAATTGTTATTTAAATGAAATGTTTAATGAAATATAATTTTTTAAATTTACATGAAACTAAATGTGTTTTAATATAAAAAAAGATTTGATCCAAAAAATAAAGGAATCTCTTTAATGAGTTTAATTATTGCAAACATAGTTTAGAAGAAAATTGAATAGTTAGAGTGGATGTGTTTTGAGCTAATATGATAGCACTACTATGTGTTGATGGGCCTGATTCATTAAGGAAAGTTAAGCAAAATTAGGCAAGTAAGGCAAAACCATGTTGCATTGGAGGGGGAGGTAAATTTAAAATGTGATGGAAAATTTATAGTTGGGATAGGGCATGTCCTAGATCAACTTTAAATTTCAGTGTACAAATAAGCTATCAAGTATTTGTGTGCTACATGATCAAACAGACAGTATTTTCCTTATGTGCAAAATAATAAACTAACTTGCACCCCTTGCATTGCAACATGGTTTTGTCCAGAAAACTTACTCAATTTTTTGCTTAACTTTCCTTAATGAATCAGGCCCAATGTTTTTTCTGTTTTTCAGATTCCCAGAAAATTCGAGAGCAGATCATTTTGAAATAAAGATGTGTAGTTATAGGTGTGTAATCCTATAAAGGTAGGTACAAAAGCCCAGGGGCCTGAGTCATTAAGGAAAGTGAGGCAAAAAAAAAGAGTAAATGTTCTCTGGGACAAACCATGTTACAATGCAAGGGGTGCAAATTAGTTTATTATTTAATACAAAAGTTAAATACTTGCTGTATTTTTCATCTTGCACACAAATACTTGATAGCTTTATTGTTACACTAAAATTTAAAGTTGATCTATTATTATTATTATTATTATTATTAATTTTTATTTATAGGGCGCCACAAAGTATCCGTAGCGCCGTACAAGGACAAACAATGGCACAGTACAAGGTGAAACAGCACAGTACAAGTAACAGTAAGCACTATAACTCTGGGGGCTCAGGCACAGCATGAAAGAGAGGGAGGGAGGGGAAAAGTGAGTAAAGGCAGGTAACTATGGCCCAAGAGGGTGGGCACGGATGACAGGTAAAGAGTCACTGAAGGGAGCGGAGAGAAGCGAGAGGAGATAGAGGGCAGAGGGACTGAGAGGAGGTGAGCTGAGTAGCTGGAGAGCGCAGTTAAAAGTGATGGAAACAGAAGGTAGGAGAGCCCTGCTCAAAGGAGCGAACAATCTAAAGGGAGGGGAAGACAGACAGACACATGGATGAGATGGAGAGACGGGAGAAACGGAGACGGAGTCGAGGAAGGGGGAGAAGGGAAGAAGGGATGAGAAAGAGAGGTAGCCGACCGGTGGGAGTTTAGGCATGAGACTGGAAGGCTTTAAGGAAAAGGTGGGTTTTTAATGATGGCTAACCTACGAGACTCCAGGTGTTGTGAAGCTACAAGTCCCAGCATGCTCTGCCAGCTATCAGCTAGTTATCTACTGGCAAAGCATGCTGGGGCTTGTAGTTTCACAACACCTGGAGTGTCACAGGTTAGCCATCACTGTCCTAGATCAACTTTAAATTTTAGTGTAACAATAAAGCTATCAAGTATTTGTGTGCTAGATGAAAAATACAGATCTAGGACATGCCCTACCACAACTATAAATCTGTCCCCACATTTTAAATTTATCTCCCCCTCCAATGCAACATGGATTTGCCCAGGTACAAAGTTACTCCTTTTTTATGCTTTACTCTCCTTAATGACTCAGGCCCCAGATGTATATTCTCCGCACTGTGTAAGTTTTAGTAAATTGCCTTCATTATTTTTTAATGGAAATAACTATATAGCTGTCCTTTATTCTGGTCCATGATTTTATTGTTTCCCCAACATATGACTGACAGGCACCTCTAATAAATTATGACATCTCTAAATTTGTTAAATCAAATCAACAAGGTAATAAAAAATGTACTAGATATTTTCTTTTATAAAATTGTTTATTTTATCACATTTATGAAGGTGATTTTTTTTAAACAGCAACTGCCTTAAAATATAATATTTCAGTAAAATAAAACATTTGTTAAATTTGAACTAATGTACCATAGGCGTATCACCAAATACTACAGTACTCAACAACATTGCACTGTACATTAATACAATTGGACGCTTATGACTATAACTACTTTTCAACTCCCAAATATGTGATTTATATGTGTAATTTTCTATACATATTTCAGGTTTTTATATAGTGCCTACATTTGTGGTAGCTTATGCATCAACTATAGAGCAGTTGTTTTCAAATGTTTCCTAATACACCCTTTATTATAATGCACTATTTCATATTTATGAGAGTGTAATAAAATATCCAGTATCCTGGCAGAGTCATGCTACATTTGTCTCCAAAATGTTCATTCTACTTTAAATCAAATGTAGAAATATGTAGAAATAAGAACATTTACAACTATTCAAGATAACTATTTCTGGCTTTTTGGGAGCTGGTTTTCAGTATGCAGAGAGTGAACTTTTCGTGAACTGGACCAAGGTGTGATATAGGCTGTGAACACACAGGCATTAAGTATTTTTTTTTTTTTTATAGGGAAAGCAACGTTTTGAATTACTCATTTCTTAACTTAAAGTTTAACTCTTGGTGAAAATTTTAACTTTTAATACTTGGTGCCACGTCACCATTATACAACGCTGTGGAAAACAAAAGACGTTAATTGTGTGAAAGGACATCATCATCGTTATGAAGTTTAAAATAAAATATAACATTGTGGCAGTTTAAACCACTTTCAAAATTGAAATAAATTAAAAATTCCCTCTAGAATAAAAATATGTTACCATGTTTACAAATTTCTATTTCACACTCTCAGCTTATCCCGAGTGTAGACCAGTTCCCCACCCTGTTCAGTAAAGTATGTTCTAGGGCCTGATTCATTAAGGAACTTAAATTAAGAAGTTTCTTATTTCAGTCTCCTGGACAAAACCATGGTACAATGCAAGGGGTGCAAATTAGTTTTCTGTTTTGCACATAAGTTAAATACTGACTGTTTTTTCATGTAGCACACAAATACTTGATAGCTTACTTGTTCACTGAAATTTAAGGTTGATATTTGTGTGCTACATGAAAAAACTGGCAGTATTTAACTTATGTACAAACAGAAAACTAATTTTCACCCCTTGCATTGTAACATGGTTTTTTCCAGGAGACTGAAATAAGAAACTTCTTAATTTAAGTTCCTTAATGAATTATGCCCCTAGTAGTTTTTTTGTGTTTTTAACTGTATGCATTAAGCTATTTTTTCAGACTTTCCAACAATTTGGGATAAAAAGCTAGATATGTCCCAGAACACCTAATCACACCCCGTCATACCTGATCCATCCAGCCTGTCCTCGATAACCAAGACCACACCTTCAAATTGATAAATTTAGCTCCTTTTATGGATTAAATATCAATATTGTTGGTGGCTGGTCATTTTTTTCCCAACTTTACCATGTTTTGATTTTATGTTTATAAGCACAGGAAAAAGTGAATTTGTTTATACAAGTCTTAAATGTTCTGTTTTGCAATTTTAAATGCCCCAACGGAAAAATAGAGATATATATTATGTCTAAGTGTACCTGGCCAGACATTGGGATTAATGCGCTAATTATGTTTATAATATCATAACTACCCACTTTTATAATAATGATTTACTTTTTTAAAACTTATAACAAAATGTGACACGGAGTATAGTAAAATGACATCTTAAATGCCCCATTTGAAAAATGTTGATATATATTATGTCTTAGTGTACCTAGGCAGACATCGGGATTAATGCGCTAATTATGTTTATAATATCATAACTACCCACATTAAAAAAAAATGTTTTGTTTTTTTTAAAGCATATGACAAAATATGACACGGAGTATAATAAAATGACACGGTCATTGCCCATGGGATGTAACGGTATAAAGATGGAAAACAAGAATAATGTGAAATAAAGATGATATTAGTCAAAGAGTATTCTTTAAAGCAATAATGGTATAGCTGAGCAAACTAGTGGACAAGATTAATATTAAACACCACAAATTAATAAGAGACAATTAAAATAATTAGGAACAATTCCTAACACACATTAAAATAATTTCCCCACATTGATAGAAATACATGTAAATAACACATCCAAGTTACATATATCAACAATAATGAGGTCCTTCTATCTTTAAGGTCACTACCTTTCTCTGACTCATTTTGACTAGGATGGAGATCCAGTCCTTTTATTGCCATAAGAAATACTGTAAACATATCCTCCACTAACCTCTATAGCTTCCTTCCCATATACAGGAAGATTTTCCACAATCTTTATATCCCTCTTTAATGAATCATCATCAGCTATTTATATAGCGCCACTAATTCCGCAGTTGTGTACAGAGAACTCACTCATATCAGTACCTGCCCCATTGGGGGGTACAGTCTAAATTCCCTAACACTAACACCCACCAAGAGAGACTGAAGTCAATTTTAATAGCAGCCAATTAACGTACTAGTATGTTTTTGGAGTGTGGGAGGAAACTGGAGCACCCGAAGGAAACCCACGCAAACACAGGGAGAACATACAAACTCCTCACAGATAAGGCCATTGGCGAAAATTGAACTGATGACCCAGTGCTGTGAGGCAGAAGTGCTAACCACTAAACCACTGTGCTGCCCTATATCATGGATGAAGATACTTCTACTAATGAGATATGCCCATGACAGTAGGCAGTGTGATGTAATATTTATATTTGCATATATTAAATAACAGTATTTTGCATATAATGATAGTACCAGTCTGTAACTTCTTTTTATTACCCTCCGCTTGGGGTGATTAATATTAATTTTATGGGTGATTAAGCCATATGCATTTATAATATCAGTATGACATTACCATATACAAGCTCTCTAGTATGGTCAGACCACATCTAACCACCGTGCTGTCCTATCAGCTCTCTCATCACTATGTGGATGTGTCATTAATAATCAATATGTCCTGCATTGTTTTGTCACGTTACACTGTTTCCACTGACTACCCCCTAATCCAAAAAATATATGAATCTGCATTTCTTCTAGCAATTTTGGTCTCCTTTTCTAAGCACAGGTAGAATTTGCAAGGAGAGTAGATATGGTCCATTCTAGACCATCATAATTTGCCAATCATCAGAAACAAACTGGATGTTGTCATTTGTAAGGTACAAACATCAGACTTTGTCACATGTGAACAAGTGTGTGATATGTGAAGAGTGGGAATGAGAAGTGATATCTCATAAGTTATGGGTGACACAAGATGAGAGGGAATCTATGATGAGAGATGAGGCAGGAGGATTGAGTGTTGGGTGTGAGGGATGAAAAACGGGGATAGCTGACAAGTCATGATCGACGAGGGATAAGGGATGACTCATGAGAGACTCGGAAAAAAGAATGATGAGTGATATATGGTATTGTGTAGTTTACCACAACATCATACATCGGTTTGATTTGTATACTAAAGATAAGTGAATGGCCCACTAGATTGTTTTTGTCAGTGCTGTTATCTCCACTATGTATATTGCATTTAAAATATGATAAGGTGAGAGAGAGAGAGAGAGAGAGAGAGAGAGAGAGAGGGGGGGGGAGAGGGGAGTGGGGAGAGAGAGAGAGAGAGAGAGAGAGAGAGAGGAAGAGAGAGGGAGAGGGAAAGAGGGAGAGGGAGACGGAGAGAGAGGGAGAGAGGGAGGGAGAGAGGGAGAAGGAGAGAGAGGGAGAAAGGGAGAGAGGGGGAGGGAGAGAGGGTGAGGGAGAGAGGGGGAGAGAGAGAGGGAATGAGGGAGAGGGAGAGAGGGGGAGAGGAAGAGAGAGGGAGGGAGAGAGGGAGAGGGAGAGACGTCAAGTGTCAGAAAACTTTGCTGCTGTCTACATTACAAGTTTCTGAGCACTGTATTTTATATTCTTTCTTTCTCTCTCTCTCTTCCCATTTCATTGGCAGTAGGGCTTTTCGCCCTCTAATTAATGGGCACGCAAGACTCTAGTGTTGCAAAATAACAATACTAACCACTGTGCTACCATGCCCAATGCACATGTATAGCAATTATATTGCACGTGATCCCAGAGAAAAGTTTATACCCAAAACTGCTTTCCCTTTAGATCAAGTGCTGGAATTGTATATGAATTATGTGTTCACCCTTAAAACTAAATAATTGTTTTTATAGGAGATAATTGTCAATATTATTTATTAAGGCAGGTTATATAATTATTAAAAAAGAACATTTATTTTTCTCTTTATGGATATAAAAAGCAACATCCTTGGACTTGTCTTTTCCTGTAGCAGCTGGTGACATCCAGTGGTCAGATCCATTCATCTATCACAATCATATTATGCTGTACTGCCTGTCACTTAAAGAATTGTACCTATCTTCTCCACATAAAACCAAATGGGTATCTTTGAAAATATCAAATACGTTTTTGTCTAGTTATTATAAAAGAGCTATAATCATTTCTATTCCTCAAAATAAAGCCACTTTGTATTGGCTGAGTTAATAGAAAAGATATGTCCGGCCACAAATGATACTTTTATTCACCAACTTCCCAACTAGCAGAACTATGGAGGTCCCGTGCCAGGGAATGCCCTTCGGTGCCACATCTGCTCCTCCTCCATTTTGATCTCGCTAACACACGTGCTGATTGGACGAAAAATAAACAAACACGGTGAATGAAACTATTTTTTTAAAAAAAATACATTTCTAAGATATATGTGCAATTATCTCAAACGGAGGTGTGGTTTTGTTTCAAAGGGGCTTCATTTTTACTTGATAACATGTTTGAAACTAAATACTAAGGAAAGGTGAGAAGCTTAAGTATTTTACAAAAAGTCTCTTATTTTTTTTCTTATACAAAAAATTGTGTGGAAAAATAAAGCTTTTTTCTCTAATTATACTATACTATACTAAACTATACTATACTACACGATACTACACTATACTATACTACACTACACTACACTATACTACACTATACTATACTACACTATGCTATACTACACTATGCTATACTACACAATACTATACTACACGATACTACACTATACTATACTACACTATACTATACTACACTATACTATACTAAACTATACTATACTACACGATACTATTCTACACGATACTACACTATACTATACTACACTATACTATACTACACGATACTATACTACACGATACTACACTATACTATACTACACTATACTATACTACACTATGCTATACTACACGATACTATACTACACGATACTACACTATACTATACTACACTATACTATACTACACTATGCTATACTACACGATACTATACTACACGATACTACACTACACGATACTACACTATACTATACTACACTACACTATACTACACTATACACTACACTACACTATACTATACTATCCTATCTATTCTATTTTCTTACCTTAGTGTTATTACCAGTGCTCCTCTGGAAAAATTAGTTTTCTAAGGAAAGTCTTGCAAATCAGGACAGGCATGCTATACAGGTAATTGTGTTATGTTATTGAAAATGATTGTGATCAATTCTTGCAACAAGGCCACATTTAATAACAGGGGGTAAATGTATCAAGCTGAGAGTTTTCCGGCGGTTTTGAAAAGTGGAGATGTTGCCTATAGCAACCAATCAGATTCTAGCTGTCATTTTGTAGAATGTACTAAATAAATGATAGCTAGAATCTGATTGGTTTTTCAAACCCGCCGGAAAACTCTCAGCTTGATACATTTACCCCCAGGTGTCAGTTGCTAAATACTGTGTGGACATTTGAATTTATTAATATAATCAGCCCCCAGAAACAAACAATAAAACAGGATGTTAGCTGAACATGTGTTTATTGTCCACTATGTAAAAAAAACTTTTTAGACACGTTACACATGGAAGTAATGTTATTTCATTCACCGAAATCTGCATATGCTTGAAAATAAATACTTTGTTCTCTATGTGCAAGAATTGTCTTCCAGTACCCGGCTATAAAGTGATAGATGAAACAGAACAGAACAATGAGACTGGGAGGTGAAGTCGATTATTGGCCGGGATGTGTGTCCGTCACGACTCATTTAATATGCATAATTACGTTATATTTATGTACTATAAACAACAGCGTCCTGTTTGTAACTGTCAAACATGTACAGTATTAATCCAAACCTACAGGAAACTTTACACCAGGATTACTATACTGTTAGTTTTGTTTTAATTGACTGTAACAATTGTTTTTTGATATTCTGAATTGCTCATAAAATGTGAATAATAAAATAGGTTTCCTATAGGAAAAAGTATATGACAAAGGATTTACAACTGTATTACAGTACGGTTCCTCTCTCGGGGTATCTGCAGATATCTGGATAATGTTTCTCCAATAGATATGGTGTATGACTCCCAGAACATGTTCCAAGGATTTTTGTGGGAACATCATTCTGAAAGGTTTTCCAGTCAAATATATAGTTGTTTCTTACATCTGCGGTCTCGTAAATCACGTTATCCTGCAAAAATAGGGTTGGCAACTGGTTGCTAAATGAAAACTGCTGTTATTGAACAAAAGCTTAGCTGACTACAGAGTTTTGTGGAAACTTGCAATGTTGTAGATTGTAAGCTCTTTGGGTCAGGGCCATGTACTGTAATATTGCTTGCTTCGACCTCACTTGACCTCTCGTTCATTTATCTACAGCACCGTGGATTACATGGTAGCTATGTATATAATGGTTTTTAATCATTTATACCTGAGTTTCTCATAGGTAAGTCACCAAGTGTGTTAACTTATCACAGATGTTATATACAGTTGTCTCGATCTCTTAGGCAACTCTCTATTTTGCCCATTAGTGAGTCCTGAACAACATTCCAGTTACAGGCAGGTCTGTTTCTAAGCAGCTCTGTAATAACACAGACCCCCCAACTAACTTGGGACGCCCCGAGATGGAAGTATGAGAACATAAACCCATTTGTGTGTTTAATAATGTGTATTAAAATCTGTATACCATTGAGCTACTTATTTCACCTGCAATAACCTAATTGATATAACTTCAAAAAATCCTTCCAAAATGCTATCTGCCCCATATACTCAATGGCAAAGGGGCCTGGAAAACTAGTGGTCTATTGCCGGGCCCCTACCCAAATTTTGATATGGGGCCCAGCAATGCGATTTTTTCGCTCTTGTTCTTAACCTGGTTTTTCAAGCTGTTTATGAGCAGGGCCCCCTAGTGGTCATACCCCCTGCAACCCTCCTGTGGTTTCGCCTGTGTTTAGGACGAAGAGTTTTACTTACTTCATGGGCAGTGCAAATGTCTGAGGCTGAGTGCAAGCTTGCAGTCTCCTGAGTAACAACTATTTTGTCCTGGGGGTAAATGTATCATACCCCGGTTTTTCCATCTCGCGGGAGATCGGCGTCTTTGCATGCTAAAATTTAAATTTTAGCTGCAAAGACGCAGATCTCCCGCGAGATGGAAAAACCGGGGTATGATACATTTACCCCCTGGTGTTGTTTTAACAAGAATATTTTTAACTCACAGCGTCCAGGATTTTTTTTCTATTAAAATACAGCAATCAGCATCAAAATATTAGAAAATGTCTGAAATGTTAAAATTATGGTAATTATACAACTCAGTTAAGGATCATAATAAAGGTATTTTTGTTTGGTAACCTATGACTATAAGGGTTCCTGACTTTCCCCATTCAAACTCAGTCATTCAAGTTTCAGCCTGATAAGAGATAGAGTGAACTTGTGGTGAGACGCTTCATGTATTTTCCAATGAACTTGGGGAGATAGGTTTGCTGTCTATAAGTAGTAAGACGCTTATTAATGCACTTGGGGTGGGAGGCTTGCTATGTGTTCCCAAGTAATTAAAAGAGTGATCTAGAACAGTGTTGGCTAACCTGTGACACTCCAGGTGTTTTGTGAAACTACAAGTCCCAGCATGCTTTGCCAATATATAGAAGCTTATTGCTGGAAGGGTATGCTGGGACTTGTAGTTTCACAATACCTGGAGTGTCACAGGTTAGCCAACACTGATCTAGAACATGCCCTACCCCAAATATATATTTTAAGTTTACCTCCCCCTCCAATGCAACATGGTTTTGCCCAGGTGCAAAGTTACTCATTTTTTATGCTTTTCTCTCCTTAATGACTCAGGCAAATAAAAATGATATGTTGTGAGGTAGATGGTAGGTTTAAAAGCACCAAGGGCGCAACTGTACGAAATTTCAATGCTTTTTGAAATATACATTCTTTTGTGTTTTTCATTTTTAGTTTTTCACAGAGGCTATTGTTGGCTATAACAATCACAACTCTGAAATTATCATCCACCACAACTTAGGGGAAAAATACTTTATACTTTTGAGACAAATAAACTTTTGTTAAGCACAATAGTTTTGCCTTTTTTCTACTTGTACTTCGTAATCAGGTACCATCCCTTGTGTCCCATGATTATCTTAAACGTGTTGATATGCAGATCACCTAGTTTCTGATTACATTTGATTTTGTTGATTTATTTTGTTACAAGAACAGCAATCCAACCGTTTGATTACAATAAAAACATCATCATCATCATCATCATCATCATCATATCACAGCACTGATTATCACTTGACTTGATGAAGATTTGAAATTCCCAAGTATAAACTAGCCTCATACCAAGATTCATTCAAGCGTCTCGCCCTGTTCAGTGATTTACCAGCAATTCCTGTACAGGGAAATGAATAGAGAGCGCACTGACAAACTGATGAGGTGCCAGTGATAGGAGACTAGATAAGGAGCCATTTAATACAAGATTATTTACAGCGCATATCTCATGGGGTTTGAAAGAACACTGTAAATTTAATATTCTCCTTTTCCCTGTCTCTTAAGGTTATGTACCCTTCTATTTTGCTCTTTTTGTTTTTCTGCTTGAAGTAGAAAAGTTTTTCCTGCTTACTGATGGTAATTCTCCTTTGGGACACTGGTGATCATCAGCAA
The DNA here is from genome assembly GCF_038048845.1 of Mixophyes fleayi. Classification (NCBI taxonomy): domain Eukaryota; kingdom Metazoa; phylum Chordata; class Amphibia; order Anura; family Limnodynastidae; genus Mixophyes; species Mixophyes fleayi. The sequence goes on from NC_134409.1 coordinate 115,743,416, forward strand.
TGCTACACTTGTAAGAAGAATACTTTTTTGTACCGCGTGTAGGATCAAATTGGGTTATTTAGTAAAAGTTTACTTAGCAAGAAATTGGCAACTGTGTTCCCTCTATGGCGTGCCCACTGAGCCCTGCACACACATATAAGGTCAGAGGTCACTCTCAGATGGAGCGGCAGTATAGACATGTGCACGGAGCGGGTTGGCTGTTCCCAGGTCCACCCTAGTCAGGGGCGCACGGAGCATTTTAAAGGGGGGGTTCCCCCTCCACCGAACAAAAAAAAAGCGAGAGAGCTGCCGCGCATGCGCCCCGCATGTGCAGCAGCTCCATTTAGGAAGCACTGTACTATACAGCAGCCGCGGCGCTGTCAAAGAAGCGTCTGTGGCGGTGCTGTATACAATACAGCACTGCCGCGGATGCTTCTTTGACAGCGCCGCGGCTGCTGTATAGTACAGTGCCGCTATATAGGGCACTTTTTTAGCGGAGGGGAAACCCCCCCCCTGCGTGCGCCACTGCTAGTGTCAGCTCTGCCTACCTTTCTTTACCTCCCTGCCTCAGATGGAGCATGCCGTTTTTATGCCCTTTCCTGCATTCATTCTTATGTACATTTGGTCGGGTCATGTGCTGTTTATAGAAATCAATAATCCCTGCTATTTCAAACTATAGTTGTACTCTGCGCTATGAAGTGGTCACTTTTTGTTGCCCCCTTATCCCCACACACACACCCCACTACTCCCCCTCCCCCCCACCACTCACTCCTTACCTCCTCCCTTCCCCCCTACATTACAGGGAAAATAGACCTCATGCTCCTATATATCAATTAGTGGTTTTGTATTATTACTCTTGCACATTTCAGGCCATCTAAGTGTATGTGTATACTGCTTGTCTTATTTTTGTTCTTTTTTTTTATACATACTTTTGTGTATTGGCTCAGGCTGTCACACAGTCCCTGACAGTTATATATAACCAGGGGCAGGCTGGGCTGGGTGGCCAGGAGGCATCTGCCCCCCAGGCCGGTTCCATAATGGGCTACCTTTGGCTGGGTCACTGGGCCACATGCATTTTTTTTCCCTTTAAAATAGGCAGCTGAGTCGAGTCTTGCCCCCCGGGCTGAAATTTGCAAGCCCTCCCCTGTATATAATGGCACCTATTCTGGCCTATTTTGGTCCTTACTTTGTGTACAATGTGTGATAGTACTTTATAATGTTATTAAAAAAAAACTTGTATAAATAGATAGATAACTATACCATACTAGCAGTAAAGACTAGTCATGGACTAAACACATGATATGGAATGGCAAAGGAAACTGGATTTTAGTCCAGAAAGATATAACATACCCAAACTACTTCTGGTAGTGGAAATACCAGAAATAATTACACATTAAATATTCCAGACCTCATCCCTCTCTCCAGAAGAAAGGAGTCAGAGCTTATTCTAGACAAATTTACCTTGAATAGAAAGGATAGGGCAGTGAGTTATGTAAGTTTGGGGAAAGGAATTGGGTAGACTCTGTTTAGAGACCAATACAGTATTCAAAACTATTCTGTTAAATAGTCCCCTTGTTTCGTATTTGGCCTCTAAATATTTCAACACTTCTGTGTTTCCAGTTCAATACCAATCACACATGAACAGCAAAATGAATTGATTGTTGTCCTTCCAACTCTATTCAAATGTTATAAAGGCCACAAAATCAGAGAAGCAAAAACGAAACGCGAACATTGTACTGCTGAAACTTTAATGCAAACACTAATTTTTATAGTTGTTTCCAATTATTTCTGAAAATAAAACAAGCTGAAATCTAAGATAATTGATAATCTCCAACTAATTGTGTGAAAATCTTGGCTCAGTATAGTTATAACGTGCAAATTGACACTTTTAAAAGATACTTTTCTCAGAAAGAAAAAAAAAGCTCTATAGCAGGTTGAAATAATTCAACCAAAGTTAGATTTATAACTCTGCTGGAAATTTAGACTCATAATTGCATCAATTACATGGAACAAGAATAAGACATTTTCAGATGATTTAGAATATTTCATCATAACGTAACATTTTAATATATAAGTATAGCTGATGGGGTGAATTATTCCTGTAAAATAAGAAAATAAAAATAAGTAATAGGCAGTGCCACGTAAAATCAGCAGACGGACAGATGAAACGTAAAATCAGCAGACGGACAGAGATGTGTAACAAGCTAGAATGGATTTTGCTTCATATTTTAGCCTAAACAGATTTTTAGAATGAATCCAGATATACCACACGGCCAAGTGACCACATGGAATTTATTTCTGAAAGAATTAATTTGCAAGGCATGCATAAGTCATGTATTTGCTTAACCTGCAGGTAAAGTGTCCATGCCTTGGGCTGGCATTATCATAACAGTTTCTGTGTATCACACTGCAGCCGAGGTGGACAGTATCACCTCTCAGATTAATCGCTTGTTCTGCAATGTAAATACGACTGTTCTGTGATCCACCTAGTCTGTTGTACAGTAACAGCCAGCTGTTTCTTACTATGTGTTTGTATGGTCTATTCTGCTTAGAAGAGGTCAACTACGTCTGGAAAGATTTCTCCAATACTTACCCTTTCACAATGTACATGACAGGGCATATGAGGTAGTCAATAGCCATTCTTGTACTGGAGATCAGAGCACTTTGTAAATGTTAACACGTTTTAATGAGTGATCTCACGAATAAGTAGTCTTTTGGGATGATACTCATATTTTGTGTATATAATTTGCTATAGCTTTGTCTATGTGTATGTGACAGAAAAAAATCACTGAACACTAAGCAGGTGATTTCCTTTGGAGCTTCATTAAAATGTTCAGTGCTAATACCTTTTATCCTTGCACTTATACCTTAATGATTAAACACTTAATACCTTCTTATCTAAAATAACGACACAGACACCAGATATAAGTTAGGCAAAAAAGGGGCGTATTTATTTTGTGGAAGAATTTTATTTTAAAACTCTGAATGGCGACGAGAGCGAAGCAATCAGCTAACGACTAAACGTTAAACCAATACAGCGTAAGGTGAAACTCAATACCACTGTTCCAAGACTTTACGGATCCCAAGTCTTTACGATTGGTCAGTACTAAACTTGGCATCATCGTGACTGCCCCCTTCTGGACTCACATTGTCGCATACGACCGGATATCCTCCGCCCCAGAGGCCAAGAGTCAGGTTACTGCAAAAGGGGCAGTGACGAGCGGCCAATTAAACGGTAGTACCTTCGATTAGTCGCTGACTGCATTGCTCTCCTACCCACTGCGCCTTGTCCTAAGATAAGGACTTAAATTTAGTATAACCAGCTTATGCCGGGCGGGAGGGAGGTATCTGACATCCAGGACAAAGAGAGCGCCAGCCCCCAGCTCCCAGGTAATTTATGCCCTCCTGGAAAACCACTCCCCCAGGAGTGATAGGCTGGCTGCCACCAATTGTTTAACCCCTAATGTCAGTGCTGATGAAATATAGCACGAAATTTTAATTGCCCTCAGCTTAGGGCTTCACTTAAACTTAAAATCGGTTGTATATCATGGACCTGATTCATCTTCAAATGCAATGTGAACACAACTTGCATTTAAAAAACACGCACGTAACTTCTACACACATACGCCCATATTCAAATACAAGCGCAACTAAGTAATATGTTTGAAGGTGAATATGGTAGTAACTCACATGTTATTGCACTTTTATTTGCTGTTCTACATGATTTTGGAGCAATTGCACCTTTTAGCACTGCATCCGTATTTACTCCTAATTCACATCTGAGCGCACATACGTGCATTTAATTAATTACACTAATTCACCTTATTATTCATAAACACTTGTTTCATGACAATTGCATCATATTAACCCTTTCTCTGCATTGCCTCTAAAGGCTGCTCTATTTCATGATAACAGTAACCCCTTTAGAACATACTTTGCTAAAAAATATATCTCATTATTGTACATTTTAATCATATCTAAATATTTTTGTATATGTTTTTGTTTCTTTTCAATTTAGTGATTATATGCAGGTGGAATGTTTCTTTTGCTCCTACAAAAAAAATAAAAATATATAATTAAAAGACTACATTTTCACATGACTACATTATTACACATTACACGTGCTGCATTAATAGAAATTCTCTGCAAGATTCATCTTAGTGTGAACACAATACTAGCCAGAGAACTGCATTTTAGAGGCATATGCAAATATATTGTAGGGGGTTGCATTAGTTAAGGGCAAACACTTATTAGGTCCATTAAGTCAGACATCTGTAGAATAGCAAAAATTGTCTTGGCCTAGGCAAAGACAAATTTAGCTAAGAAATTATTACTGAGGCGTAGACTTTTATGCTGGTAAAAAATAAACTAATATACTATTAGCATATTAAATCAGAATACTTACATTCTCCTTTGGGTGCCTGTGATGGACTCCCTGCCTCATCCACCTGGGGCTCCTAGAGCTCCTCTATGGGGGTCTCAACTATCAAGAAGGGTCCATCCCAGGATTCCTCCAGGAGCTTATCCTGTGCTTCCTCTAGGGCCTCCTCCTGTACTTCCTCCCTTAGCTCCTTCAGGGCTTCCTCTAGATTCTCCCCCTGTACTTTCTCCAGGAGTTCCTTCAGGGCTTCCTCCAGGGGCTCCTGTAGGGCTTCATCCAATGGTTCCTCCAGTACTTACTCCAGGGGCTCCTCCTGGGCTTCTTCAAGGACTCTAGGATCCCTGGCCTCCTCCTCTTCTGGCTCCTCCCTGGTTCCTTCCTAGCCCACTGCTGGTAGAGTCGAAGGCGGCATATTGGAAGAAATATGACACATTTGTATTTTATTAAATATTCATTATCGCTCCTAGATAGATATACATACTATACGTTTAATCTTAGGTTTCAATTTTAACTATTAAATACCACACATAGAGCATTACGCCACCATTGTCCAAATACATACACCTCTACACCACTTACATATGGACTTGACCTAGGAGGTTTTTTAAAACTTCAGCATCCAAAAGTGAATGTAATCGCATACTGATACTGAAACATCACTATCACATCGGAGGTCTTGTACTTTGTCCAATGAAAGTTATTACAAGCCCCATAACTGTCTACAATACTTTCGCTTCTACACTGCAATATAACTATATGGGCCAGATCAAACTATAATCATATTTATTTATTTCTAATTGTGAACTTACCTTTTGTAATCTCCCAACTTAAGTCTGCAAGGAGCTGTGGTTGCCACCTTTTGAGGTCACTCCAGCGGCAGTGGAGTTGCACAATGGAGTTCCTGCTGCCTAGTCTATGCCTAATGTATAGCTCTGAAGCCCTATAGGCAGCGTTCTTATCAGTGTTGCTGAAGTATTGGGCTGCTGGAACCTAGTAATGATCCATGACCTTAGTCAGGACCCTGAGCTCCATCCTGGAAAAACTAGCAACCCGTACATTTGCAAGTGACTGAGACTTTCAACATTCTCCTCAATAATTGGTTCTCAGGCCATGTGTGGACGTATGTACATAAGTTGTGGATGCATTCTATACCATATCTAAAATGGTGGATTTTCTTTCACTTATCCGTTAGGGAGTACCTGTCATATTCCTTCAATCACAATAGTGGGACATACCAAGGCAATTAGCAGTGCTCCAATGCCTGGGCGTTCACACACAACAAATCGCAGGAGAACATGCTTCAGCAGACACTATGTAAACCTGGAGAGGCAGTCCTTGTGTCTTGCCATTTTGTGATTGAGCCTCCATATTGAATTTCACAGGATAGTTTGGTTCTATATTGAGTTTACTGTAAAATGTCCCGTTTAGAAGAAGAGGCGGCCTGGCAAAGGCAATCCTCCACCAAGTGTAGGCAACCCAACTTTGCCTACAAAGTGGTGGAGATTCTGGAGGAGTTGGCAGCTCAATACAAGCTGCCAGTTATCTGCCTCTGTAATGTCCTCCCACATTTGGGAGGACATTACAGATAGGACAAACTGAGAGACCAATGCAGACATGTCAGGGGGACAAGTGGCAGTCCCATGGAGTCCATAGACATCAGTTCTCTGGAGCAGAGAGCATTGGCCTGCATTGATGGCCAAATGGTGCAGGGCATGGGACATATAGATGCTCCTCCCCCAATCACATAACTATTCCCTCCAGGTAAATTTCATATCAGAATACTTGTGGCTAAATAATCTTAACATCCCCCCTCCCCTAAGAATGTAAATAATCCTGTGTTGCCATGATACAAAGGAGATTGTCAATTTTTCATCAATAACCCCACCAAAGCCCTAACACCCAAACATATTGTATAATCTGGCCATGTAGTCAATACGTATTTTCTGTGATGATCCTTTGGAGAATAAGTTATATATGGATGCATATGTAAAATTGCAATCAAGACAAATATATGAAGTTTGTACTTTATGCATATTGTCAAATCAATTGGTGTAATTTTTTTTCTCTAAATGACTCCACATACACACATGACAAACATAATCCATACATTTCACATGTGAAATTACTAATGAGTGTTATGAAATCTACTTAATTGATGCTAATAATGTTTTATTTTTTTCTTACATTATGTGAGCTGTTGATGCTGAGGAGCCAAGTGAGGTTGAAGAGGACCCACATGTGAGGACACCCGTGACCGGGCAGAGGAGCAGCCACATGGAGAAACATGAGCGGACAGTGGCAATGGGTCAGTCTTGCAACAATTGTTCCTCAATATGTATGAAACCACCACAGAAATGGACAATGATTCATACCACTTTTGACAGATTGACTGATGCCATTATTACTTATAGTGGAAATTAAAGTGACGTTCCTCTTGTCCCTGCGGCACATATTGTCCCTTCTGCCCCTGTGTCACCTGTTGCCCCTCCTGCCCCTGTGTCACCTGTTGCCCCTCCTGTCCCTGTGGCACCAGTTGCCCATCCTGCCCCTGAGGCACCTGTTGCCTGGGTGACCCAAAGGCAGCTACAATCAAGCAACACAGGGCATATTGGGCCAGAGGGCAAGCTAGTGTGCAAATCAAAATTATTTTTGTTTGTTTCACTTGTGTTTGTGTGTGTCATTATTTTGTTTGTTTGTTCCACTAAATGCACTGTTCTGAAATAGAAATGATTTCCTTGGTTATTTGTCCATTTATTATAAGCATTACTTTTTAAGCAAACCCAAAAGGTACTTGCATGTAAAGCAAGATGAAATCACGTAAGCCTTGAATGCCGAGTAATCTTGTGAATCTGGAGGATCAGGATCAACATCATCTTCCTCCTGGACAGCAACCTTGGCCTCTTCCACCCATAGAACCCAATGGCAATATTGTAAAAAATTCCCTTACTCATTGTAGATTTGTGGGTCCCCTTTTATATTACACATTATAGACAAAACATACAGCTAACAAAACTTGGTCTATCCCAATATTTAAACTTTTTAAGGTTAAAAAAACACTAAAACAATATAAAAACGCATGAAATGAATTTTTTGTAAAAAAAAAACCATTTAAAATAATGATAATGTATGCAGCTATGCATGAACTACATCACATAGGGAACACACTCCTAACGTTTTAAAACATAAAACTAGATTGCTAATGTCTGCTACTATGTCTAACCATTTTAAACAATATACTGCAACGCAAATTGTCAATTCATTTGGTGAATGATCTTCTATAGTGTTGATTGCAGAGATGAGTGGTGTCAGGTGTGGAGGTGAATTATCAATCGTCCCATTATATTGTGAGAGTGAATACTGTGTTTGTTCATCTCTATCATCCGTCAGTTACATCTACCTTGGATCAAGTGCAAACCTTACGTCTGGAAAGAAGTATACTTCAGAATACAGCAGAACTTGAATCGCCCATATCTGCTTGAGAACGCCTTTACTGTACCTGGGCTACTTACATCCGCCTCTTTCCTACCCCGTTCTGTCGGTGGTATTTATGTTTGGACATGAATTGCATGCAAATGCCGATGACTTTACTGTGTACTGACAGAGGCGTAAGGGTGGTCCTTCCTGCTGCTGGATAGCAGCTTGAAGGTGAGAAAAAGCTGGTGGGCAGAGGGGCAGAGAGCACAAGTAGGAATGGGAGAGAAAATCTGTTGGGCAGGGGGCATGTGAGAGAAAAACTGGTGGACAGAAAGGCGTATGTGAGAATCGTTGGTGGGCAAGGGGTGGCATGTGAGAGTAAGGCTGGGGGCAGTTGGAAATGTGAGGGAAAGACTGGTGAGTAGCTTAGGATGTGTGAGAGAAAAGCTGGCATGCAGGGAGACAAATGAGATCAAATCTGATGGGCAGGTGGGAGCATGCCAGTGTGTACCAGGTTTATGATATTGTTGTGATCTGTGTATAATGATCAGTGTGTACCAGGTGTGTGATATTGTTGTGATCTGTGTATAATGATCAGTGTGTACCAGGTGTGTGATATTGTTGTGACCTGTGTATAATGATCAGTGTGTACCAGGTTTGTGATATGGTTGTGACCTGTGTATAATGATCAGTGTGTAACGGGTTTGTGATATTGTTGAGACCTGTGTATAACGATCAGTGTGTACCAGGTGTGTGATATTATTGTGATGTGTGTATAACGATAGTTTTTAAAGGACAATAGATTATAAGCTATTTGGTAAGCCCAGGTTAAAGAAAACATCATGCTTTGACTACAATGGAACAGTGCCCCAAGTGGCCAAAGCTATCATAAAAACATAATATTCCTTGCTTACTTTTATCATACCAAAACTTTTCAACAAAGCTATTAAATTACCCATGTTTTGCATGGGAAGAGGAGACATGCAAATCATGTATCATATTGAAATAAAGTTAAGTTTCAGTACAACGCCCCTTAAAATAATGTGACATTTTTAAGATTTCCTACTGAGATCTGCTATTGACTTTGTAACACAAAGTGATTTTATAAACCAAAACAACAGTTCACATGGGAAAACTGGTAGAAAATTCTCCTGGGACCAGGCCAGTTTTTGCACTGTACTTTTGATGGGCCATTCGTTAGATATAATTAAGAAATTTACTTTCTTTGAATGGATTTAAAAACATGAATTGCAGAATCTGATAAAAGCTTGCTGTCAGAGGCTCAATGCCAGAATAAATTTTAAAACTGTGACAATCTGGCAGGGATTTCTTTCTCCAAGAATAGCAAGATGTATTTAATATCTAACATTATTACAATAATATTTAGTGTATTACTAAGGAACATCTCTTATGTGATCTCGCGATTTAAACTTTCAAGCTTCATGAAAACGGAGAATATGAACGAAGTGTGGCGTTTCTTTTAAAACAGTAATGTAAAGAGCTACTTAATGATTACAAAAATGCTAATGCTGAAATACACTGATTTCTTATTGCTACTGTACGGGAGATTGTAGGTAGGTTTGAAACTAAATAAATACAGACATGAAAACAAAGGGTACGGAGGACCCTGCTCATTAGAGAGCTTCCAATTTAAATGGAAGAGGCCCCTCAGGAGAACCCATGGTGGGGCTCACGTAACAGCATGCACAGCCTCTTAAGGGGCGTGGTCAGCCTGTGGAGGAGCTGTGACCAGCCCACGCAGTGCCAGATTAGCTCTTAACAACTGCACTTGATGTTATTCAAGCATTACAGGCAGCTATAGGTAAAAGGACTGATGTCAAGTTGGACACAAAATGGGAGTAACTTACACTTAAAAATGAGTGTAAGTTAACTTAAAAATGAGTGGATTTCCGTCCAGATATAGAGCCGCATGTATTTTAAGATGCATCCAACTTTGCATCTGCTGCATACGCACCTGGTGTATGATAATTCGTCATCATCAGTGTGTATTTCCACCTGCCCTATAGCAAGTGCAAAACATAGGCATTCATACATGCATATATGCATGGTTCTACTGGTCTGCATGAGCCACATGAGCATGAACATGTGTTTAGTGTACTCAGCCTGCGTTTGTACGCCCCTTCCCTTTCATCCTCCCACCACTCCAGGCGAAGGTGCCAGAATCACTCAAGTCTGCATAGGAGCATATGCGTGTACCCACTGTTTGGACATGTGCAGAGTTATTTCACACAAGATAAGCTACACAATCATGTACATTCCACTCTGCTTCAGCCCCAAAGAGGTTCATTAAAAAAATCTTTGACTCATATGTCTCATAAAATACCCTGATGTACCATGGTAACCATGGTAGCTGGTTTATATATACTGGATATAGGATTACTGTGGACTATGTTCACCCACCAATCTCCACTTGTCATGTGTGCCCCAAGTCAACTCTCCCACATACACTCAGGTTCCTAGCTGCTGCTATGTGTATTGAATGAGGGTTCTAGTTTTCACACTAGCCCCACATCTGAATGAGGGAAGGAACTCTGTGAAGAGTGCCAGGGACTCCCACTGATGAGGTCACTAGCACTCTGCATGAACTGTCACATCATGGAGCAGTACTGTGCATTATACAGTGCAGCAGAGTAAAAGGTGACCTCTACTGACTGTGGCTTTACAATGCTACAAATGGCTAAACAACTGTTGTCAGAATTTGTGTAAAAATAATTCCTCACATAAGAGTTGGATTTTTGGTCTTATGCCTAGGCATGACAATGGCATTCTTCTTATAACTGACAAGAACTGCATCAGTCTTTGTTTGAAAGGGTATGAAATAATATTGTGACCTGTAAGGTGGTCAAAACTGACTGCAAATAACTTGAAATTAGTGTTATTGAGGTTAATAATAATGTGAGGGGGAGGAAGCAAAATTATGTGATTTGAGCAAAAAAAAATATGAATTGTAGAAAAAAATAGGGATCTGAAACCAAAACATGCAAGGGCAGTTTTGCCAAAACCAAAAACCAAGACACAAAGTTAATCCAGATCCAAAGCCAAAACCAAAACCAGAACACGGGGGTGAGTGAACATCTCTAATAATAATAATAATAATAATTAGAGATGGGCGGGCTCGGTTCCCCGAGAACCGAACCCACCCGAACTTTGGCTATCCGAGTACCGAGCCGAGTAGGCTCGGTACTCTCCTGCCCGCTCGAAATCCAGATTGAGGCCGAACGTCATCGTGACGTTGTGGGATCTCGGGGGTCCGTTCTCGCGATACTTCAAGATTATAAATACATGCTTCCACAGCAATCCATCGCTATTTGACAGAGGGAGAGAGCAGGGTGTAGTCACAGGCTGATTAGAGCAGGGACAGACAATACAATATTCTGATTCCAATTGTGCTAACAACAATCGATAGAGAAGAGAGGAGGATAGAGGAGTCTTTTTTTTTCCCAATATTTGGCACTCAAAGTGCTTTTTGGGTGTCCCACCTTATTTTGGCTAAATATTTCTGGCTGTCAAAATTACTATCTGTCAGCAGATTTACCAAATAATTTTTAGCACTCCCCCGTGCTTTTGGGTGTCCCCCATAATTGTGCATAAATATTTCTGGCTGTCAAAAGTCATATTTGTCAGCAGTATCTACCAAATAATTTTTAGCACTCCCCAGTGCTTTTGGGGTGTCCCCCATATTTGTGCATAAATATTTCCGGCTGTCCAAAGTATTATATGTCAGCAGATTTAAAAAATAATTTTTAGCACTCCCAAGTGCTTTTGGGGTGTCCCCCATAATTGTGCATAATTATATTTCTGGCTGTCAAAAGTCATATTTGTCAGCAGTATATACCAAATATTTTTTAGCACTCCCCAGTGCTTTTGGGGTGTCCCCCATAATTGTGCATAAATATTTATGGCTGTCTAAAGTCATATTTGTCAGCAGTATCTACCAAATAATTTTTAGCACTCCCCAGTGCTTTTGGGGTGTCCCCCATAATTGTGCATAAATATTTCTGGCTGTCAAAAGTCATATTTGTCAGCAGTATCTACCAAATAATTTTTAGCACTCCCCAGTGCTTTTGGGGTGTCCCCCATATTTGTGCATAAATATTTCTGGCTGTCCAAAGTATTATATGTCAGCAGATTTAAAAAATAATTTTTAGCACTCCCAAGTGCTTTTGGGGTGTCCCCCATAATTGTGCATAAATATTTCTGGCTGTCAAAAGTCATATTTGTCAGCAGTATATACCAAATATTTTTTAGCACTCCCCAGTGCTTTTGGGGTGTCCCCCATAATTGTGCATAAATATTTATGGCTGTCTAAAGTCATATTTGTCAGCAGTATATACCAAATATTTTTTAGCACTCCCCAGTGCTTTTGGGGTGTCCCCCATATTTGTGCATAAATATTTCTGGCTGTCCAAAGTATTATATGTCAGCAGATTTAAAAAATAATTTTTAGCACTCCCAAGTGCTTTTGGGGTGTCCCCCATAATTGTGCATAAATATTTCTGGCTGTCAAAAGTCATATTTGTCAGCAGTATCTACCAAATAATTTTTAGCACTCCCCAGTGCTTTTGGGGTGTCCCCCATAATTGTGCATAAATATTTATGGCTGTCTAAAGTCATATTTGTCAGCAGTATCTACCAAATAATTTTTAGCGCTCCCCCGTGCTTTTGGGGTGTCCCCCATAATTGTGCATACATATTTCTGGCTGTCCAAAGTATTATCTTTCAGCAGTATCTACCAAATAATTTTTAGCACTCCCCAGTGCTTTTGGGGTGTCCCCCATATTTGTGCATAAATATTTCTGGCTGTCCAAAGTATTATATGTCAGATTTAAAAAATAATTTTTAGCACTCCCAAGTGCTTTTGGGGTGTCCCCCATAATTGTGCATACATATTTCTGTCTGTCCAAAGTATTATCTGTCAGCAGATTTAAAAAAAATTTTTTAGCACTCCCCAGTGCTTTTGGGGTGTCCCCCATAATTGTGCATAAATATTTCTGGCTGTCAAAAGTCATATTTGTCAACAGTATCTACCAAATAATTTTTAGCACTCCCCAGTGCTTTTGGGGTGTCCCCCATATTTGTGCATAAATATTTCTGGCTGTCCAAAGTATTATATGTCAGTAGATTTAAAAAATAATTTTTAGCACTCCCAAGTGCTTTTGGGGTGTCCCCCATAATTGTGCATAAATATTTCTGGCTGTCAAAAGTCATATTTGTCAGCAGTATATACCAAATATTTTTTAGCACTCCCCAGTGCTTTTGGGGTGTCCCCCATAATTGTGCATAAATATTTATGGCTGTCTAAAGTCATATTTGTTAGCAGTATCTACCAAATAATTTTTAGCGCTCCCCAGTGCTTTTGGGGTGTCCCCCATAATTGTGCATACATATTTCTGGCTGTCCAAAGTATTATCTGTCAGCAGTATCTACCAAATAATTTTTAGCACTCCCCAGTGCTTTTGGGGTGTCCCCCATAATTGTGCATAAATATTTCTGGCTGTCCAAAGTATTATCTGTCAGCAGATTTAAAAAATATTTTTTAGCACTCCCTAGTGCTTTTGGGGTGTCCCCCATAATTGTGCATAAATATTTCTGGCTGTCAAAAGTCATATTTGTCAGCAGTATCTACCAAATAATTTTTAGCACTCCCCAGTGCTTTTGGGGTGTCCCCCATATTTGTGCATAAATATTTCTGGCTGTCCAAAGTATTATATGTCAGCAGATTTAAAAAATAATTTTTAGCACTCCCAAGTGCTTTTGGGGTGTCCCCCATAATTGTGCATAAATATTTCTGGCTGTCAAAAGTCATATTTGTCAGCAGTATATACCAAATATTTTTTAGCACTCCCCAGTGCTTTTTGGGTGTCCCCCATAATTGTGCATAAATATTTATGGCTGTCCAAAGTATTATCTGTCAGCAGTATCTACCAAATAATTTTTAGCACTCCCCAGTGCTTTTGGGGTGTCCCCCATAATTGTGCATAAATATTTCTGGCTGTCAAAAGTCATATTTGTCAGCAGTATCTACCAAATATTTTTTAGCACTCCCCAGTGCTTTTGGGGTGTCCCCCATAATTGTGCATAAATATTTCTGGCTGTCAAAAGTTATATTTGTCAGCCGTATATACCAAATAATTTTTATCACTCCCCAGTGCTTTTGGGGTGTCCCCCATAATTGTGCATAAATATTTATGGCTGTCTAAAGTCATATTTGTCAGCAGTATCTACCAAATAATTTTTAGCACTCCCCAGTGATTTTGGGGTGTCCCCCATAATTGTGCATAAATATTTCTGGCTGTCAAAAGTCATATATGTCAGCAGTATCTAAAACAATTTGTAGCACTACAAGTGCTTTGCGCTCAGAATGGATTCAAAGCAGTCCACATATGAGCAGAATGAGCAACCAGGTTCTGTCACCAGTCCTGATGGTAGTGTTCCCAGTACGTCATCTGGGCAAGGCGATGTCAAACTACACAGTTTTTCGAAATCAGTCCAAAAAACGCACACCCCAAAAATTTTTACTGTGTTGAAGCAAAAAAGAAGTGTAACTGAGGAAAAGTTAAGTGCCGATAAAAAAAAAAATTGCCAACATGCCATTCTACACACGCAGTGGCAAAGAGAGAATGAGGCCTTCACCTTTCTCTATTAGTGGCAGATCCCAAAAAGTTACCGAGCCTACAATTGGTGCACAACTACTGTTACGCGTCAAAGCCGAGCTGCAAGATTACAGTAAGGCATTAGATGATAATGTTTGCTCTGATTCACAAATGACACCAATCCCTGAAAAAGAGCAGTCCTACATTTCAGCAATTAACTGTGAAACAATCATTTGCTAGGGAAGCAAATATGACAGCAGTCACCCAGTCGCCAAGCGAGTCACAGACGCCATGGCTGCAATGTTAGTATTAGATCTGCGTCCAATCTCCACAATAAACGCAGCTGGTTTTTCACAGTTAATTGAGGTTTTGTGTCCACGTTACAGAATTCCATCGCGACACCATTTCTCCCGTAAAGCAATTCCACAACTATACCAAAAAGTGTGTAAAAATGTAGAGATTGCGCTGAAAAATGCCATTCTGCCCGCTATCCACTTAACCACAGATATGTGGACAAGTGGAAGTGGCCAAACCAAAGACTATATGACTGTGACAGCCCACTGGCTTGGTCATTCACCTTCACCAGCAGGAACAGCAGCAGCATGTACACCACTACGTAACATTTGTCACAGGCAGGCCACTCTTTGTATCACCGGCTTCACTAACAAGCATACAGCTGACAATTTGTTACGCAAACTAAGAGATGTGATTGATACATGGCTTATACCACTTGGACTCTCCCCAGGATATGTCATTTCTGATAACGCCAACAATATAGTGTGAGCATTACAGCTGGGTGATTTCCAGAACATTCCCTGTTTTGCTCACACCATCAACTTGGTGGTGCAGAGCTTCCTACGAAATAACCATGAGGTCCAGGAGATGCTTTTGGTGCCCCGTAAAATTTCAGGCCATTTCAGGAATTCAGCCACACCATGTAGGAGATTACAGCAGCTCCAAGAGCAGTTTAACTTGCCCTGCCACCAACTTAAGCAAGAGGTGGTAACTAGGTGGAATTCCACCCTGTACATGCTTCAGAGGATGGAGGAACAGTGCAAAGACATCCAAGCATATTGCACAAGCCATGACATTGGGAAAGGAGGGGGATGTATTTCACTCTTGCACAGTGGGGAATCCTTTCAGTGCTGTGCAAGGTGCTGAAACCATTTGAAGTTGTGACGTGTGAGGTGAGTGCAGACTCTGCTAGTTTGAGCCAAGTCATTCCTTTAATTAGACTATTGGAAAAGCAGCTTGAGAAACCGAAGGAGGAGCTGAAAGCAAGCAATTCAGGAAAGTATGTTGGCCTTGTCGATCAAGTACTTCATTCGCTTCACAATGATCCTTGAGTTATTAAGATCTTGAACTTGGATCAGTACGTTTTGGCAACTGTGCTTGATCCAAGGTTTAAGACCTACATTGAGTCTTTACTTGTAAATGAGTGGGATGTGAACTTTTGCAAGGAGCTATTGCTCAGCAAGTTGCCCGCTGAACTGGGCCTCGGCTTGACGACGTGTCCTCCTTCACTTTCTCAAGCTGCTGCTGCTCGTAAAAAATTACATTTCCCAAAAAGAAGCGGGGAAGACGCTGGGGGCAGACCAGAACAATTTAACATCTAGGCTGGTTTGAAGGATTTTTCAAAAAAATGTGTGACCTTGCCCATAACTCCATCCAATACGAGTATAAACATGCAAAGGATGGTGGATGATTATTTTCAAGAAGTAATTGATATGAAATGTCAGACAGTCCCTTTCCTTACTGGAAGGAAAAGCAGGCCATTTGGAAACCCATGTACAAACTTGCTTTGCAATACCTAAGCTGCCCACCCTCCAGTGTGTACTCTGAACGAGTATTCAGTACAGCCGGGCACTTAGTCAGTGATCGCCGTAGAAGGTTACTTCCCAAAATTGTGGAGAAAATGATGTTTATAAAAATGAACTACATCTTCCACGAGGAAGGCCTTCACCATCAAAGACATCCAAGCACTGACTGTTCTCTAATGGCGGATTCAAGCGGCAATGAATTGATAGTCTTTGATGATGACGTACACACTGATGAGGGTGAGGATGAAAATCCAGATGATGACGATAACATCTTTTTAAAACTTTCTATTTAAGTCTAATGTGCAATCTACCCCCAAAGAGGAAAGGGACTTGGGGCATTTCCATATCACGTACCGTCTTGAAAGGCTGCTCTTTGGGCAATTTATCCTTAAGGGTAGGGCGTCATCACACAGTGACCCCAAAATGGCTTTCTCCATTTCAATTAATATTGTACAGTCTATAACGGCTAAATTTTTTGTATTTTCGACAAGTGGAGGGGACCCTATAGAGACAGAAACCAAACTGGCTTTCTCCATTTCAATTAATATTGTACAGTCTATAATGGCTGAATTTTTTGGTATTTTCGACAAGTGGAGGGGGGCCTATAGAGACAGAAACCAAACTGGCTTTCTCCATTTCAATTAATATTGGACAGTCTATAACACCTGAATTTTTTTGTATTTTCGACAAGTGGAGGGGGGCCTATAGAGACAGAAACCAAACTGGCTTTCTCCATTTCAATAATATTGTACAGTCTATAACGGCTGAATTATTTTGTATTTTCGACAAGTGGAGGGGGGCCTATAGAGACAGAAAACAAACTGGCTTTCTCAATTTCAATTAATATTGGACAGTCTATAACGGCTGAATTTTTTTGTATTTTCGACAAGTTGAGGGGGTGTCTGTAGAGACAGAAAGCAAACTGCCTTTGTCCATTTCTTTACATATTTAACTATAAGTGTAGGGTGTAATATACACCTAAAGACGATGGCTGCATTGCCAATATGCATAGATGGAGAGGAAGACAATCTGGATTGTGTGTAGAATTAATGAAGGCCTACCTACCAGGAATTAAACTGTTTTTTTGGATAATTTATTAGCTTTACAATTACATTACTTATCCAAGAAACAGGTGGAACACTAAATTTGGTTATTTTAGGCCCAAAAACATTGATTTTCCAACAAAAGAGCAAAACAAAACCAAACAAAATCAAAACCAAAACCAAAACACGCAATGGCGGTTTTGCAAAACCAAAACACGACGGTAATCCAGATCCAAAACCGAATACAAAACCAAAACATGGGGTCTGTGACCATCTCTAATAATAATATAAAAACAATATAAAATTCTAAAAAAAAATAATAGACTGCATTCACAAAATAAAAAGATTGTACTAGTACCTTCCTATAAATATTTTATTCATGCAAAACAGCAAAACAGAGACAGGTTTCAGGCAACAGACTAATTATCTGCCCTCTCATATCATATAAAAAATCTTTATAAAGGGAAAATCAATTAATGGTTGTCTCTGCATTACATGATTCAATTGTTGTAGAAAGATCAAAACCCCAAATATCTGTAATGAATTTGCAGAGGTTATGACTTATGTCCACATCTGTGTATTATCAAATGTTGAAAGGTTCCACCTGATTTACGTCTAGGTTTAGAGAATGTCTTTGTAGAACATGCAAATACCACCACAGAAATAGGAGGTAAACAGCCATAATTATAGTAATAGTGTTTGATGCCTTAAAGAGGCAGTAAACAAATATTGTCAAATTATTACATGGATTTTTTTAAAGGGGATTTCAAAGGAGAATGACTATGGGCAACATACTGTATCTATCTATGGATTATAGGGTAATGAATAATGAAAACAGTAAATTTAAAGTAACACGCTCCGGGGGCACCATTGCTCTCTGGAATCATTAAGGAGTTTATTTTGTCCAGTCTTTGCATGTGGAAAACGACATAATTTGGTCTATAGAAAAAAAATTGAGGAACATTTTCTCCATTTGATCTCTCCTATATAATTATCGGAAAAGGAAAATTTGCCTTATTTATAAATAGGGTCTATCATCATTCACTAAAAACATATGAGCCCAGTCATTCAGCAAAAGTAACTTGCTCATTTATAATTGTGTACTTATTTACATTAATGCCATAGTACCATAGTATTGATACATAGCCATCAATAAACATTATCAAAGAACCTGCTAAACAATTTATAAATGATAGTGTCAAACAAATTGGTATCTAAAAAATCCATTGTTCAGGGTTGCACTGAACAACAGATTCTTTACATAGCTATTCACAATGGAGTTCTCATTTTATTATCTTTTGCATCTTTAAAGTCCAGGACACGTAACTTAATGGCAACATTGGCACATTTTTTTCACTTAGTCCTTAGCCATTGTGCACCATTTACTACAATTAATAATATTGCTCCATCTGTACGGTGCAGTAGTGCATAGCGACAATAGAGCACCATGCTGTAAAATAAATGCAACAAGGAATTATATCTAACAGCAATGTTGGTGATAGCCAATAAACTTGCTTGCTTCATAGTAACTGGATCTTTTATCCCAATATGCTGTGCTGGTTTTCAGAAGGACCACAGCCAGATTCCCAATTTTTTTTTTATTGAAAGCCTGGAACATGCTTTCTCCCAAGTGCTCAAAAAAAATAAGTGAAAAACTCATAAAAAACGTGCTCAAGGGTATGGTTTCAGACCCTCCTCAAAAGAGGAAGGGTCCCTTTGTCCCCGACCCCCCGATGCCAGAAGGCCCCTTAGGGGAGCAAGGGTCCTTCGCCGCAGGGCTAGGGGGGTCCCTTTTGCCGAGGGTTCCGCCGAAGCTTTCCCCTTGGCACCAAAATCTTCTGCCTCCCCCAAGGGGAGACCTCAGATGGTTCAGGGAAGTGGGAGCCACTAGGACCACACCACCTTCCCCTAGATCTTCCGGAATCAGACCCATAAGGGCACCCGTACCTCCTTCAATCCGTGAAAAAACATAAATAAAAAGTCAAAGAACAAACAGTGAAGAAAAATAAATAAATAAATAGTGAATGTGCAAGGATGACCCGAGCCTTCCGGCTGAGATGTATAAAAAATTCCTGCCAAGGCAGAAGGCCAGAGCAAAGGAAGTAACTGAGCTTAAAAGTGGAGTTTGTGCTAAGTGCAATAATTTCAAGTGAGTGTGACCAGTCCCCAAGTGATTTCAGGCATCCCTGGGTCACCACTCCAGGGGCACTAGTTCCAGGCTTTCAAGCTACTGGTCTTCTGGCCAGACCAAGCTTTCCCATGGCCCTTTCAGGTGGGCAGTTCCTTACTTGGACAGGTGCCCACTTGATCTTAGCCAAAAGGCAGAGAAGCGGCCAGAGTCACAATAGGCTGCTTGTATGACAGCCAGCCAGGGGCTGGCTGGACTGAGGGGCAGGTGCACATCTGGCCCCTGGGCCAGTCCCATAGTGGGCTACCTTTGTCTGGGTCACTGGGCCATCTGCATTTTTTTACTTTAAAATGTTCCTAATAGGCTGCGGAGTCATGTCTTGCCCCCTGGGTTAAAATTTGCCAGCCCTCCCCTGCAGCCAGCACACTCATATCATGCCCAGTGGAAAGATCCCTTATGAATTTCTTGAACTGAATTTAAGAAGTAAATGTTCTGCAGCTATAGTATTTTGTCACTGCGGTGCAATAAATAAATAAAATAAAAAAATTGGGTTTGATAACGTTTCAAGGTGGAATTGCACATATGCCAATAAAATAAAAACTTTAGAATTAGGCTGCTTTGAAATAAAAAAAAATAACAAAAGAAATAATAAACTACAACTGATGGTTGAATTTATGTTAGAGTGAAGGAAGGAGGAAGGGTGGTTTGTAATCTAAGGTAATAAAATGTGTGATGGGTTCTTGTTCTGTATTAGTTTGCTACAATATATTTTTACAATCTGTTCCATTAAATTAGAATTGAATATGGCATTAATGGGCAATATTAAAAGTTGTCTCCTCTTAAAAAGTAGTAAGACTGAGCATTAAGTGCAGCAAGTCATTAGGTGCAGCTAGAGTCCAATAAATGATGGTTAGAGCCAAGACCAGCCAATATAATGTCTCCTACCATGATATAAAACGGCTCTTATCCTTCACACATTTCTTCCAGGCCATTTAGGTAAAATAGATATCTGAACAAACATTTATCACGGGACAAAAACAAACCATGTCCCTGATCCATGGGTGCTAGATCCCAATCCATCCCCAATGACAGAACTGTCTCTGCTGGAGCCCATTCATCTCAGTGCAAATCTGCATCTGATTGTATTAGTGACCTGTGTTACAAATTAAAACAAAACGGTCTTGACAATTATGTTTCATTCTCTTCCTTGTCGCAGCGGACACTTTATTGATTTTTATGCAGAATAATTCGTTTATATTGCTATGCAGCTGACAAGCTAAAAAATACAGGCTAGACCAAATCCTAACAAATAACCTGCTTTCAAAGGATATCTTAGTTGCTATCCAGCCTGCCTATAAAGCGTACTCTGCAAAAAAACCTGCTTTAATTCCACTGGCCAAAACAGTACTAGTCTACCAGCAAACGGTGTGGCATTATATAAAAGTAGATTCTGCATGAGTATCCCTTCGGTGCTATTTAAGCTGTGAGATCCACCTTAAATAGAGTGAGTCTGACAGTGAAAATTAGACATGCTCACTGACCCCCCAAAACTGTTTTTGGTTTTTGTTTTGGTTCTGGATTAGCTCCGTGTTTTGGTTTTGGTTTTGGCAAAACCACCCTTGTGTGTTTTGGTTTTGGATTTTTTAGAAAAAATCCTAAAATATGCTAAAATCACATAATGTTGCTCTTTTTTTGTCCCTACATTATTATTAACCTCACTAACATAAATTTTAAGTCATTTGCAGTCAATTTAGACCACCTCACAGGTCACAATATTATTTTCATACACTTTCAGGCAAATACTGCAGCGACCTGGCTGGATGGTAAGCGACAGAGCAATGACACAAACACACGGCAGTTCAAGGCACATCTAGGACACATTGGCACACTGCAGTGGCAGAAAAGAAAAATGGGGGTCCGCCCTCACCCCCACCCCTCGCTATGTTGGATCTTATAAAGGAATTCAAAACTCGCGAGATCGGAGATCCGACAAAATCACAATGAAGTTTTGCCTCGTTTTCAATTTCAAGGGCGCGCGATAGTACTGAGCCGACTTGGCTCGGTACTCGGATCCCCTAAGTTCGGGTGTGTTCGGTTCTCGAGGAACCGAGCCTGAGCATCTCTAGTGAAAATACATGCCCTTTTTCACCTCACTCCCCATAAAATCTAGATTTTCTTTTTCCTTTTAAACTTACCTTTTTACTTAAATTCCTAATTTAATATCAATGAGACGGGGCACACTTTCAGCATTGGAATATCCATTGGCAGATTGGGGATATCTGTATACAAGGTAACGTCCTCTGCTCCTTTAGGCAAGACTTACCATTTTTCTGTAACAAATCGATTTGTGCACATGTATTATTTGATTTGCGTTGCAAAAAGTACTTGTTTGATGCTCTCTACCAGAGAGTGTATCTAACCAAAAGTTAGATATAGGGTATGGGTTCTGTTTTGCACATTAAACATTAATTTTTTAAAATACATTGCAAAGATAAATATTATATTTAAGTATATTATAGATTCAGAATTCACAATCAATAACATATTTTATACAATAATTAATTATGCCATAATTTGGCATTCTATCTTTATACTCACTTGATACATTTTAGCATTAAACAATTTGCTCTTAGGTTTTCCGTTTGATACTCAGGACCATTGCACCTTTCCCTATGTTTGCTCAGCTTCAACCATAAATGTTTAATGCCACTCACCTAGCTCCTAAAAACAGCAAATCTTTGACACAGACAGGTTATTTTCTCCGGTTATTTTTTTTCCAAATGTAAAAATATTGAAGGTTAATTCGCAAAATGTGTCTGAGAGAAAAAGTTGTCAAAGGCCAAGCAAAATATTTTTTCTTCACTTCTTTTTTTTTGTTTCGAAATCCAAATTGAAAGTGATTCATGCTGGTGAATTTTATGTTAATGACCCATTAATTGCATAGTTGTCAATGGAGTAATGTTCTACAAACCACGTAGGATGTAAGTTTACATAAAATTACTTGAAGTCATTGTGCTAGAGACGAGGGCAAATATGGTAATAAACGGAAAGATCTATAACTTCAAGCTGGGATACACAGCCCTCACCTTGTCACTTCAAATCTTCTTCTAAGCAAGTGACAAAAGTTTTTTTTTTTTTAATATTTACCGTCTAAATTGTACGCCGCTCATTTTTTAGGGAATATTTGGGGTTTCCAGAGAGGCAGACAGCAATGGCCTGTTAAGGAAAATACTTTGTAAAACTTAATACAGAACACTACTTAGGCTACAAACAATATATTTTTCACAAAACGTTTCTTCATAAATAAAACAAAAACACTATACTTTGTGGTAAAGCCAAACAAATATCAGACAAAAGTTAGTTTTATTTTGGCCATGACGGGACTGATCCGTTGAAAGTTTATAGCTGATTTTTAAAGTTCTCCTGTCACTGATGTACAGTAGGAAAACTACAGCTTAAAAGAGAAATATAGAACATAAAATAAATGTAATATAAGAGCTTTACATAATAAATACACTGGTAAGCTTATGACCGTCAATGCTGACTGAGAGGTGCCAAGCCATGTAAAAGTGTAGGCAGTTATGGAAAAGGTGTAGTGAGACAATGTATAGGCAATACAAAGTTGTTTCCATGACAATTCAACTCTTAAGTCTAAGCGAATATTAAAAAAACAGTTATATGCTAGTGCTAAACAGTTTAGCCACTGAGCATATGTAAGCTCAGGGTTAGATTTACTAAAACTTATAAAAAGAAAAAGTGTAGGTGTTGCCCATAGCAACCAATCAGATTATAGCTACCATTTGTCATTTATCTAGTACATTTTAGAAAATTATAGCTAGAATCTGATTGGTTGCTGTGGGCAACACCTCAGTCTTGCTAACTGAAAACATCTTTTTGCTTGAGGGAGAAGGAAGTGTAATTTTTATTGTTATTTGTATCACGTGTCATGACAGAATAACTATGTTATGAGTCATTCACACAATTGCATTATTAGTGTATCCCTAACATATATATTTAGAAAGGCATTAAAAGAAAAGTATAATAATTAATATATTTGAAAATGTAGTTCACATTTATTCATTTGTTTGCTACATAGTGTCATTTGTATGCTATTTTATTTTAAAATATAATGGACACACCCATCATAATGAAATGTATTCTGTCTCAGTGGTTGTATTATCATTGAACGTCTGAGCATTCTGTCCACAAGCAACTTCCAAATGCAACAAGTGGATTAAACAGATGTGAGAATGGCTGACATAGTTGGTCCAGCCTTGCGTCTTCTCGCCTCCATTAGCAACAACTGAGCAGAACGGGAGTCCGGCCAACTGGCAGTGTGGGACTTACAGAAGTAGGTCGAGAGAAGGGAGCAGGATCTTAACAAGACACATCCATGGAACACTTTCAGCGTTACTGGATAATGCTTCTCCCACACTTAAAGGATTTTCCTGACTTATTATTATTCTCCTAGTGCTTTGACAATTCTCAGTACCATAATACACAGTATACAAAAATTGGGGGAGACACACATAAAAATTCCTCTTTTATGAAGTACATCTGAAGAGCACTGTCAGTGTGCCACGACGGTCTGCCTGGCGCACCTCAACATGCCAACCTCTGCAAAATGAAAATGCAGTTCGATGTCCAGAGAAGTGGTAAAATCATTTTGGAGTTGCACTGCGCAAAAGTTAAATGTCACATCAAACTCCAACCCAACCTCTTAGTATCACTTGTTTCCGCTGAATAAAGGTTTCAGGTTTTCTCCTAAAATAATGCTCAGTTTAGCTGTATTTATGGCATAAATAAACTATGAGTGTAGTTATGGGGGGACATCAAGACTGTCTTCATTACAGACGTCACTTTTAGGTTTGTAAAGCTTTGCATTATATTGCACAGAATGCTCCTAGAAACACATTTCTCCGCCAAAGGTCAGTACTTTTAATGGCAGAGAAGCGCAATTGCCAACGCCCACATCACATGTAATAATGACAGACACTATGTCCAGTGCACTCTGAGAAAGCCACCTACCCCCAAATTATCCACTAATCCAGGTAACAAATAGCCTGGGCAGGTTTCCACAAAAATGGGGAGGGCGCAAGCCTGGAGTCTCCCTGGAATAATAAAAACCAGTCCAGGCTGGTCTGTGCAGGGCCGGTTCCTGTATGGGGGGTTGCAAATGATAACTTGCATCCTCAAAACATACCCATACTGAATATTTTTGGGTCTCTTCCCAACTCCCTTGACTGTGGGGCTGGGTAAGGATTACAGAGGGAAGGGGGAATATAAGCACCCAGGTTTTATAGAGATAAAGAAAAATTGAGCTCAGCAAGAGTTAATATTAATGTTTTTTTTTGTTATAGTTGGCCAGCCAATTGGTAAGGTGGTTTGGGGGGGCTTAAGCTGGGGAGGAATTAAAGGATAGGATTAGGCTAGTTTCTCTTACCACTGGAAATTTCTAGTAGGTGCCTGCTGAATATCCTGGTGGTGAGTGTCATACTTCTGGGAATTATTTAATTGCTTCCTTTCTGTCCTCTTACTATCTTCTGCCTTCTGCCCCGTTTCTTGTTTTCATTCACATTCTGGTCTTTCTTTCTCCATTTTCCTTCTGTTCTCCACTTCTAACTGTTCCTTTTTCTCGCTTTATCCCCTCTTTTGTTTTCCATTTCTCCTCACCCTTCCAAAACCACCTACCCCGTTCCATTTATTCTTTTCCCCCTTGTGCCCCTCCACACCAATAATGCTTCTCTGGCCCCCCTCCCTGCTCCCACTGACTGCTGGCAATCAAGCATGGAGTGCACGGCAGTACCAGGGAAAACACTGATGTCCGCTCAGCAAACCCCTTCCCTCTGTAGCTGCTACAGCAGCCTTTTGTGAGCCCAGCAACTGTACCTGCTGGGGCTGATATGTTTCCTGCCTCCCTGATTCTCAATTGTTTGCCCCCTTTTAATGGGTTCCTCCTCACAGCACTGAAGGGCCTTATTTTTGCCAAAGCCCAATCCTCCTAGACTGCTTCTTCCTCCTCCCATTCTCCCTTTAGTCCTGGTCTGCCCCATCCCCTTTTTCCTCCTCCACACATGCCATTACCTGACCCTGTACCCTAGGTCCCAACTGTACCTTTCTCCCAACCTTCCCCTGCCTGTAATTCCCCTTCTCCTGTGCCTGTACCTCTTTCACCCTTCCACCAGCACCCAATCGCTATGGTGCTGCCCTACCCCGAGAAGGCTGATCATTGGCTCTGCTGCCCCAAGGCAGTTCCTGCCCCCCCCTCCTACTCCCAGCTCCCCAGTTCTGAGCCTTCTCCCTGTCTAGTCCTTTCACCCAATTCCTGGTATTATAGGTGTTCCCCCACATGTTTCTCCTTTTCCTTGCACCATCTCTTCCATCCCCCAGTGATGGGTTTTGTGTCTGGGTGGTTCCCGTATAGCTCGTGGTGGCTCTGAGTGGTTCCCGTCCTTCACCCTTGGGTTTTCCCAGTTTTGGCAGCCCTCCCCTTTTCTTTGCCCACCCCCCCAGGTCCCAGACTGCTCTTCTTCAACCTGTGGCCGCACACCCTTTACAGTCAGCCCCTATACTCCCCCTCGTGTTATTCGCTTCAGGTGACCATCCTATGATCTCCGCACGACCCAGTTCCCATCACCTGCTGCTGCCCTCCCCCCTTTTTCTTGGGATGGCCTGTCCCTCTTCCATTTCCCCCACATCTCTTTCCACTCTCCTTGTCGGACTAGCTGTCTCCTCCCAGTCCGCACCCTGCCTTCAGTTCCCAGTAGGCACCAGGTTGGGATGGGTTTTCCATCCACCCAGCTGGCTCCTGTTATTTTGTTTCTGCTGTCTCTGCTTCTACTGGCCCAGGCTTGCCGAATGGCTATGGAGTGTTGCCGACTGCCAATTTGTCCCCTGTGGTCTCTGGCTTGGTAAATGATGTGCCTGCTGCTTGGCCTGACATGCCCCAAATCAGTCGTCCGGTCTCAACCTCTGTTGCCCTTTGTGCCCTTCATGTAATGACTCCTCTGTTGCCGCAGCCCTTGATGTCTTGGAGAGGCTCCCGGAGCAGGAGTGTTTGTTTCATATCTTGTTTTGCAGGTTCTGACAGGCGAATGGCTTCGACTGGATCAGGTGGAGGCTCCTGTTTTGGGTGAGCCTTTCTTGAAGTCTGGGCTTGAGCAGGATAGCCACAGTGCTGGCATTTCTTCAGAGAGTGAGGTTTCTGCTGGTTCGAGGGGCAGACAAGGTGGCTTAGTTCAGGGGCATGCTGGATATGTTTGCTGGGGCTAGCAAATTCATCCTGAAACAGGATCATACTCTACAGGGGCAGTTGAATTTTGAATGTTGTGTGATTCTGATGGGAAGGATTTTTGTAGCTTGAGGGTGCTATATCGGCTGTTGTGAGAAATCATAATATTATTAGGCTGTCTGGGGAGATTAGAGAGGATTTGGTAATGTGGCTTATATTCTTATAACGTTTCAATTGGGTTTGCTTGTGGATTTCTCCTCCCATAACTAACAGAGACATTCAGCTATTTACTGACGCGGCTGGGTCTGCCGGCTTTGGTGCTTACCTGGATGGGGAGTGGTGTGCATGAGGAGGGGCTCACAAGGAATCTGCTTCTTTTAGAATTATTTCCGATCATTGTGGCTGTTGAATTGTAGGGGGATTGTTTGCGGGACAGGAGTATTGTGTTCTGGTGAAATAATTTGGAGGTGGCTCAAGCGATTAATAATCAGAGGGCTTCCTCCCTTCCAGCGATTAGATTGCTTAGATGTTTGGTCCTCAAATGATTGTGCCACAATATTGTTTTTAAAACTAGGCCTGCCCCTGGGGCTGTTAATACTATTGCTGATGAATTATGACGCACTTTGATTGGGCTAAATTTCAAGCTTGTGCGACTGCGGCTAATGATGTGGTTGTGTCAATTATTTTTGACAGTCTATCAAGTCAGCATAGAAGGTCTGGTTGGGAATGCATTGGCGCTGGTGACTTTGAAGAAGTATAGAGAGGCATGATCAGCATGTTTCAGTAACGCAAGTTGCCTCAGAGGTAAGACGGGGGATCAGTGTTTGTTGGCTTTTAAATGTGATGTTTTTTTGTCACAAGGCGCTCACCTGCGGCTGCCACCGGGTAATCTGAGCATCTATTCATTCCTCATTCCCTGCTTTCTTCCCCGGCTGTCAGGTCGGCAATCGGCTCTACATATGCGCAGGTGATCATCTCACCTGTGCTCACCTGTCCTGCTCATCCATTGGTTGCCTCTCATTTATAAGACTCCTCCCAGCACCACTTAGTGCTAGTTCTTCTCATCAGGCTCCTAGCCTGGAAGTAGCTCATGCACTCTGCTGCAAATCACCTACTACCTGCTCCACTCGTTAGTGGTAACTACTGCAGATCATCGCTGTTATCTCTCCAAGCATGCTGCTGCTAATCACCTACCACCTGCTCCACACGTTAGTGGTAACTACTGCAGACCATCGCTATCATCTCTCCAAATGTGCTGCTGCAAATCACCTATTACCTACTCCAATCCTTAGTGGTAACTACTGCAGAACATCGCTATCATCTCTCCAAGTGTGCTGCTGCAAATCATCTATTATCTCTCTATGAACTATCACTGAGCATCACTCAGTACTCCTACTCGTGTGTAGCTAACTAATGCCTACCTTCTTCTCTGTACTCGGCTCTCTATCACTGCTACCTGGGAACTCCCCTAGAGGGCTGCTACCTGCAAGGTGGAAGCTGCTAATCCCAAATTCCCTTGCAGGAACCTCTGGTGAAAACCTTCCCCCTTGTTAGATTCCGCACCTCTGGGTGAAGTACCGCCAATCCCAGGCAGAACAGAAGGATCCCACTCATCCTAGTGAATCCTGACATTTTTCTTCTGGGAAGTCTAAGGCCTCTATGGTTTCGGCCCTCGCAAGTATTTCTTCCTTTTTACAGTTATGAGGTGCCAAAGTTGTCATTAAGACTTTTCTGGTCCTCAAAGCTTTAAAAGACTGAGCCAGGCCTATTGATAGGGATCTTTTTGTGATGATGATGGGGACTGTTGCCCTGGACGCGGTTGAACATTTGAAATTTACTCATTACATTTGACTTTCTCTATGGCTTTTTTCAGGACATTCCAAGTTAGTGAGTTAGTAGTGTTAGTTTTTGAGCTTCAAGGGTTTGCTTTACAAGAATTTTGTTTTTCAACAACATAGTTTAGTTTGTAAGGTCCACAGGTCACCAAATCAGCTTGATAAATGGCAATGGATCACATTGTTGCGTAGGGACTTTGTTGTGGTTTCTTTGGAGAGGGGACCAGCTGATGGCTGTAATTGGTTGAGGCATTTAGCCTTCAATGACTAAATACTAGTTCAGGGCAATTTCTCAGCAATGATTGTGTTTACCGACTAGTGTAGTCATTCATTCTGCGGCTAAGAAGTGTTTTTTCGCTCAAACCATTATGGAGCTGGGTATATGGAAGTCTAGTTGCTGCTAGAAATATGTTAGGCTGCGCAATAAGCATGGATCCTTCCCTGGTCGGGCTGACCTATGAAGGCTGCTAATGCCTGGTTTCGAGGGGGCATGGAGAGATTTGCCTAACTAACTAGGCCCACCATTTTAACTGTTATTTTAACAGATATTTCAAAACTGCACGTAAGGAACACTTTAAGAGGCATATTCAATAAGGATTCGCCCGTAGGGGTGCGCAGAGAAATCCGCAATGTTGCAGTACCGTAATGATACTATACACGCGCAGCCGCTGGTAACCGCGGCTCGTGAATCCTAATTGAATATGCCCCTAACAATTCTAATTTCTGAAAAAATCCTATAGTTGCTGATGTGGTCACTACTTGCTTTGCTGCCAGTACCCTGACTCAAGGGTCCTGCATGAATCGCTAGGAACTTACTGAGCCCCACTGCTAGATTTTGATTGACAATGTCCCTACAAGCAATTCCTGGGCCCTATTTCATCAAAAAATATACCTATTGTCAAGACACAATAGGCTGCCCAGATCTTGCCCAGATCTTCCCAAACCAGGTCCATCTCAGATGAGCCCATGACCAATTCTTTGGCAGGTGAAGGGCATTTTTGTCTGCAAAAATAGGGATTCTATTGATAAAATTGGGTCTGTTGGTACACAGCAATAATAGCCCTCATTACTCGTCCATTTATAAATTATATACACCCTCAATAGCTGCTTAGCCCTTTAATTGCTGTAATAAAATAATATGCAGTTTAACTGAATAGGCCCATAGAATAAAACTTGTTCTTATTTCCTATCTCTTTCGGCCCATATTCAGCCACACCCCATAGCAGTAACAAGGACGCTCCCTGCATTGACTTGATATACTTACTGTATAGCCTGGTTGTCCTACAAAAATATAAACATGTGTATCTCAATCATTGTATCTCATTTTGAGATGAGCTGGTTGTGTTTATTGTCTTTGTGTCCAATTGTGCAACAAAATGATGTTTGATCCAAAAATACAATTAAAATCTGCCAGGAAACACCCATTTATTTATCCATTAATATCCCCTTTAATGCCGCTTCCTCTTAATCCTATTTTGTTCCGATTGCTCGCCCTACTTATTCACAAGAGGATTATAGTAAACTGTCAGAAGACATTGTTATACCTACGGTTAAATTGGCCAGGAATGCCTGTACTTTTAAAACGTATTTATCAAGCTACTCCTGGAATGATGAGAGCTCGATGACCGCAGGGATTTATTTAGAAAAATGGATTGTTCTCCAAATTCCACAATAATCCTGGATGATTAGACTTCTTAAAACTAAAAGCATCAAAAAAAGCATCAAAATAAATATACTGAAATATTTAGAAAATATGTTGTGATGATGGAAACAGAGGTAAATACAAATCGTTGTAAAGTTTGGAAGGATTAGATAGATAGATAGATAGATATGAGTTAGATAGATATAAGTAGATAGATAGATAGATAGATAGATAGATAGATAGATAGATAGATAGATAGATAGATAGAAGTAGATAATAGATAGATAGATAGATAGATAGATAGATAGATAGATAGATAGATAGATAGATAGATATAAGTAGATTATAGATAGATAGATAGATAGATAGATAGATAGATAGATAGATAGATAGATAGACTGCAGTAATTTATGTGATATGGGCTTAATATGAGATAGATATATAGATAGATAGATAGATAGATAGATAGATAGATAGATAGATAGATAGATAGATAGATAATGGATAGATAGATAGATAGATAGATATATAGATAGATAGATAGATATGAGATAGATAGATAGATAGATAGATAGATAGATAGATAGATAGATAGATAGATAGATAGATAGATAGATAGGTGGGTCGAAGTAGATGATAGATAGATAGATAGATAGATAGATAGATAGATAGATAGATAGATAGATAGATAGATAGATAGACAGATAGACAGATAGATAGATAGATAGATAGATAGATAGATAGATAGATAGATAGATAGATAGATAGATAGATATTGGATAGATAGATAGATAGATAGATAGATAGATAGATAGATAGAATATGGATAGAGTGATAGATATGAGTAAGATAGATAGATAGATAGATAGATAGATATACAGATAGATAGGTGATGGATAGATAGATATGAAGAGAGACAGACAGATGGGTGATTAGATAGATAGATAGATAGATAGACAGACAGAAGGACAATTAGATAGATAGATAGACAGATAGATAGATACACTGCAGCAATTTATGTGATATGGGCTTGCTAGGAAACTCAGTCAAATTGTTGTGCAATTTGCCAGACCATCATCAGGACATTTGTAGAAAAATCTGTCAGCTTGGGCTGACGGGCCTGCGGCCAGCATGTCAGGATTTGGGACTGGTGCCATCTGTCATGGTCTGAGGCTGGTAGCCAAGCAGTAACTTTGATGTGTAAGGGGTTAGCCAACTGTTATGTGAGGGTGGCCTATCAGCTATGAAATAATATATCAGACTCAAAGGTCATGAATTTTGAAACTAATCCACCAGCTATACTATCGCTAATAAAAATGGAGGTAGAAACTTTAAATTCTTGAAAAAGCTTAAAAAAAAATGATATGCGATTTGATTATGCTTTTTTTTTTGCATATGTCTTTTATTAACTAACTCACTAAGATACATAAAATGTTGGCTTAGTGACTAAATGAATGTAAATGTAACATTTACAATGGTACAAGGCTTTTATTTACTCAACAGAGCTATATTATAGACTGGCAAGCTGCATATTGTGACATGCACAGTACATCAGCCTATACTTTATTATTTGTCCACTAATTCTATGCTTTCTGTACTCCCCACAACCACCACCACCACACACTGAAATCCCAAAGGCTGTCACATTAAATTTTATCTCCAATCGGCCAAAGTACTTGATCTTCTCATTCAAGCTCTTGATCGACCTCGACAGACACCAATCTACTTTGGCCATGTCCTGATCTTTTGTGCCACAGTACAATATGCCCCCTGTAAAAAAAAAAAAAATACAATACATTATTTACCTGTAATATCACACATATCTGAGCAGGAGGGTAACTAGAAATGGCCACATAGCAAAATTGGGACTAGGTCTTCATTGCTAAAGTCATTTCCAGTGAGACAACACTCAGCTGAGCCACTGACATGTGCGACAAAGTGACTGACTTACCACATGTGTTTAGTAGAGACACTTACCTTACAGCTAGCAGGCCCAAGGGTGTAGCTGTAATGAGACCTTGCAAACAGGCCACCTGTGTGTTTGCCATCTGTCAATCAGGCTAGAGCTGGGGGAGGAGCTTAGGGTTTATAAGGTTTATGTGTCCTGTTCCTTGTGGGCAGGGCAATTGATGCTACCGCTCTAATTGGCAGGTGGCTTATGTCAGCTCAGTGCTAGGGGTTCGCCAAGCCTGACAGGCTTACTGGTGGCTTACTCCTCCCCAGGAACCAGCCACCAGACCAAATGACAGCTTGCAGCCAGCTCCTGCTGCAAGAGTAAGAGTAGGCAAAGCTCCCGCATTGCCAAAATTCACAGCAGTGAATGGAGGGGGGGCGGACTTAATTGCATCATTAAGCTCCGCCCCCTCCATTCAATGCTGTGAATTTCAGCTTTTTATAGTGGGGGCGGTTCTATGGTGACGCAACAATGTCACCACACCCTCCTCCTACCCCATGTCTCATGACTTCTCTCCCTTAAAAGTTGGCGTGTATGCAATAAACAAGG
The DNA here is from genome assembly GCF_038048845.1 of Mixophyes fleayi. Lineage (NCBI taxonomy): Eukaryota > Metazoa > Chordata > Amphibia > Anura > Limnodynastidae > Mixophyes > Mixophyes fleayi. The sequence continues at coordinate 115,776,006 of NC_134409.1, forward strand.
CAGTGCAGCTATAGCCGAGAGGAACCACCCCCGTCCTCCTTCATCTTTTATATTTCTCCAGGGCACTGATTGCTGTTTAGACAGTAATTGGGAATATCACAGTGCATTAGACATTGCCATTTAACACACTTTTTTTAGCCTTCACTTTATTATCCAGTTTGTATAATTATTTTATCTATACGGTGGCACTGGCAACATTACCCAGTCTCTAGAAATGATCAAAAGCATATATTATTACTAAGAAAAAAGTGCAATTGTAATATTGTTTGTATTGAACTACACATTTTTATCTAGCAGACTAAGATGATGTAAACAGAGAGGTGGAATTTTTGTTACAGGAAATCTCGCCACCTGTCCTTGTATATGTTATATGGGATAAACAGTACTCTCTCTTATGGAACAGAGTCTAAGAGTTTCCAGTCATTTAGAAACATTTATAAAGATGAGTGAATTCAGCTGTAAAATTTTCTGAGGTCAAGTAACCTAATTAAGAAATGACTAATCGCTAGATGTATATTTTACTTTTCAAAAGCAGCTGTTCCACCTGTAGGACTTCTTCTAAGAGAAAAGCAGATTCGCACATTCACTGGAGAGATGTCTGATTTCTGCTGTGATTCTGTTAAGCTGTTGTTCAATTCAATTTCTACACTGGGTCTTGCAGCTGAAAAGGACCATTTGTGGCCAGAATTAGCAACAGTAGAGATAGAGTATGTATATGCATAAACCAGAAAGAAAAGTAATAGGGGGGTATTCAATTGACAGCGAGGTTTTTTTTTTGACCGCGTTGTCATTTTAACGCTGTTTCATTTTCGAGCAAGTTAACTGTTCCCGCAATTCAATTCCATTTTCCAAAGCTACGTTTTTTTCATGAAACAGTCCTCTCGCGCTCCAGTAGAAGGTCTATTGAAAGTATAGGGTGTGCGAGAGGCATCCGCGTTAAAAGCTGTTCAATTGCTTTTTAACACGGCGGGTTAAACTGGAAAATTTGCTGTTTTATCTAGCACCTCTCTGGGGTGAAAAATACGTCACGCCCGGCATTCAGTGAGAAGCGAGGAAGGAGGAGGATGCCGGATTGGTAAGTATTTTTATTTTTTTTTTTCTTCTTCCTGTCCACGGCGGGATACAGAGGGGGCAGAGCACAGAGACAGAGGGGGCAGAGGGCAGAGGCAGAGGGGGCAGAGCGCAGAGGGGGCAGAGCACAGAGACTGAGGGGGCAGAGCGCGGAGGCTGAAGGGGCAGAGCGCAGATGCTGAAGGGGCAGAGCGTGTGTGGATGCAGGGGGCACAGCGTGTGTGGATGCATGGGGCACAGTGTGTGTGGATACAGGGGGCACAGAGTGTGTGGATGCAGGGGACACTGAGTGTGTGGATGCAGGGGACACTGAGTGTGTGGATGCAAGGGACACTGAGTGTGTGGATGCAGGGGGCACAGAGTGTGTGGATGCAGGGGGCACAGTGTGTGTGGATGCAGGGGGCACAGTGTGTGTGGATGCAGGGGGCACAGAGTGTGTGGATGCAGGGGGCACAGTGTGTGTGGATGCAGGGGGCACAGAGTGTGTGGATGCAGGGGGCACAGAGTGTGTGGATGCAGGGGACACTGAGTGTGTGGATGCAGGGGGCACAGTGTGTGTGGATGCAGGGGGCACAGAGTGTGTGGATGCAGGGGGCACAGTGTGTGTGGATGCAGGGGACACTGAGTGTGTGGATGCAGGGGACACTGAGTGTGTGGATGCAGGGGGGCAGTGTGTGTTAGCTGTAAATTATTCTTTGACAGAAATATAATTGAAAAAAATATACATAAATAAATTATTTTCCCTTGGATTTATGTGTATTATATTTGCATACAACTAAATAAGTATTTCTGTTCTGACCTAAATACTTATTACGTCTTTTTGACTTCTTATAAAACGGGACTGCTCGGTAATTATTTTGGAGGGGTGCCTTGAAAAAATTATGGAGACTCTAAGGGTGCTGCGAACTGCAAAAGTTTGGGAACCACTGGTGTAATGCAATCTAATGTATGGAAATGTATGCAAAACCCTTTTTTTGTGTGTTATACATGACTGCGTTAAAACTCCCCTTCACTTCTCTAAAATCTCGCAAACACAATGTTTAACGCACTGGAGCAGCGTTCCCTCTTTTTCCATTGAATTGCACTAGTTTTCCTGCAATTCAATTGAAAAAGCCGTCAAAAACCAGCGGGAATTTTTTTTACAAAAATTTACGGGGCGGGGGGAAAAAACCCGCTAACAATTGAATACCCCCCATATAGTGTTTTCTTTTGGAAGAATAGTGGAATAAATAGGAATACCGGCACCAGATTAGACTCCATGCCCTAGGTGCGGGTAGTGCTAACTTAAGCTAGTCTCAGGATCCTAACTACCAGTATGTTCCTGATATTCCACAGCTAGGCAAATTTGCATCTAAATCTAAATCAGCCATAAATGTTTTCCCTGTCTCCCCATCTCAACTCATTTAAATATGAGATCCACCTAAACTGATCCCCAATTTGAAAATAAAACATTTCCTTTAGAATGAGGACTTTCCAGTCTACATTGGGTGGTATAGTATTGCCATTTTCCTACAAATGTATTAAAGTGCTCTTGACTTTAAAAACCTTTAGTTATAGCCACATCCCTTCTGACAGCAATGCTAGATCATTTGAATGTAAAACTCTGTAAATGAAATAAATTTATTGTAATTAGTTATAAAACAGCAGTAGGAGATGCATAGTGTACATAGCTCAGTAAACCTCCTTATACCGTTTGACCTACACACAGCCACATAGGCTGTCCCTGTTTCCTGTTCCGCAAAGCACTATTGTGTCATTAATTATGCCACTATCTAAGTATAAACACAAACTGTGTGATGATAACTTAAATGAAGTTCACCGAGTGCTGAATGATTTCTCTATCAAGAAACTAAGCTTAAATTATTTTGTTCCCGACTAAATAAAAAATAAACATAAGCAAGTCTGTCCTCACTTTTGCAGTGCCTTATGGGTAACGATCACATATCCAAACTTGACAAACTGAAAATCTCTCTTTACGTAAAAAGCTCTTTATGTATTAATTAGATCTACCATGACATTATAAAACCTGGATTAATTTTTGTACATGGTCTTAATTAGTAAGTATTCAACAAATAATTGTGATTCTACAACATCCTCTTCTCACATTTAACTAGAAAAGACTTCAGCAGCCCCTGTCTACGCCAGTAGCGCTCAGAATTTTCTAACCCAGGACCTACACAATATTGACAAAACTTTCTGGTAAACCACAGTTCTCAAAATCATACATATCAAAGGAGAACTCCTCTAAATGACAATACTTATGTTCAGCTTTATTTGGCAACACATAGTAGCTCAGATAAATTCTGGCTTAAATGGGGCCCATTAGTGAGGTTGGAAGATGACCACACAAACAGGTCGATAGAGGTCATCCTCCAACCAAATTTACCGCCATGCCTAATAAAGATCTGGTAAGTTTAAACTGGATTATTATTGGCATCACATTGGCTGATATTGCTGCTGATGTCACAGCTTGTATGGCCATGTGTCCAAAAATGAACAAATCTGCCTAATATAAAATAGAATGTAGAATTGTCTAGAGATGGACTCCCCCTTTAAGAATTGTATTATCTTCTGTACACTTGACATGCTCAGGTATATTGCTTACCTCCCAACACTGAGACATGGAATATCAGGATAAAATAAGCTCCTTCCCAATCCACCCAAACTCCGCCCAGATCCTCACCGAAACACCCACTTTTGAGGCCTTCAGAAATATCACTCCAAAATAGCGATAGATGAGAGGTAGGGTCTGGTCTTTTGATCAACAACTTTTCCAGCCAATCCTGTAGCTATAATCTTAGACAGGGGCTGGACTACCGTCAATGTATAAATAATTCTGTGCAGATAGTTCTAGTTAGTTCAGAAATGAAGGCTCATCACCTCGGACACTCCCTCTTTACCTCCACTCTGCGCCTCTTTCCCTGAGTGATTGTTGCTGTCTTCCCCTTAGACGGGACAGAAACGGTGTGTGCATGGCAGGTGGACTGGTTGAGGTATGGTAGGCCCTTTTACAGATAAATGAAAGGCAACCTGGCAGGACTAAGTGTGGAAACTGTCCACTGAGCCTGACACAAAACTAAAGGGAGGATATACCCAATGTGAGAGCAGGGCAAGTAAGGTGACCCTGTTAACACAGAGAATGAAGTGCAGTGTGGCAGTCCCAATCAGTGAGAGTGTCATCGCGAGTCTATAACACCTCCAGACTGACAGGGTGCAACATTGGGAAAGAGAGAACCTCTTTTGTGCTGTAACTGGTGCACTTAACTGTGCAAACATTGAAAAATGGGGTTGGGTTTCCAATTCCATCACCCCCTTCACTAGTCAAATATTACTTTGCTCCTAGCTTATGCTGAGTGGTTAGCACTTCTGCCTCACAGTGCTGGGGTCATGAGTTCAATTCCCGACCATGGCCATATCTGTGTGGAGTTTGTTTGTGTGGGTTTCCTCTGGGTGCTCCGGTTTCCTCCCACACTCCAAAAACATACTAGTAGGTTAATTGGCTGCTTTCAAAATTGACCCTAGTGTCTCTCTCTCTCTCTTGTTTTTGTCCATTTGCTTTTAGTAACGTTTTGACTGAGAAATATTATGGGAAATGAATTTATAAATAGTCTAATCAGGTGCCACTTCTTTTCATCACAGAAAAAGCTGGATGACAAAGTTGTTTTTCGAGGAATTAAGACAGCCACATTAAACTGTGCACATATATAGTTCAAGTACCAAACAATTTGCAACATGTTGGATAGCTCAACCCCAAGGGTAGAGTAACCTGATACCAATGGTACAGTAATTTAAGCTTTTCCTTTAATAATAATTGTGGTAAATATTCTTGCTTTTAAAAATAGAAAATTGTAGAGTAGAATTCCACATATAGTCAGCTTGTGTTTCCTCTACGAACACTCTCCACAATTTAACCTGCTGAGATAATGAGAACGACCCTGATGTGGCTGTGGGCTTGTGGGATACTTCTGGGATGTGGTAATTATGAATCAAAATGAACATTATATTTATAGAATAGTTTTCATCATCTAAATGAAGGTTCTGCCTAAATCAACTCAGAGGTAATTTGCTCGCTGTCTTTCTTAAGGATAGTTGGCGAGGACTCGGGAGGTGGGTAATAACTTCCTCTCTATCAATGGTTGTAAAAGAATTACACCAAGTAGAATTTCTGTCTATTATAATATCAATGTCGATTACAGAGTGGCAAAATGATGCCAACTCTAACAATATCAATGTAGGGGATATATATTCTGCTGTGATGGAAACAGCTTTACTCTAACTTAATGATTCTGTTCTACATTATCTATAGAGTCATCAAAGTTTTCGCATAGATTCTCATGGCAGTTCACGCTCAATAGGGACGGTTGTACCGTATGTGATATAAAACATATATATTCTATAGAATATGTAAAGTTCTATAATGAACCCTTCTACTTGGATTTAGTGGTGGGCCCTGCATACTATAGTATAAATAGATCTCTTTTTATGCTCTTCTAATTTAAAAAGCAGATTAAAAGGATATTTTATTATAAATTTTCTGCAAACCATTGTACCAATTATAAACAACCTCTTTTCCTGGTTTCCGGATGACAGGTTACACTAAAGCTGCTTTCTGGCACTAGAGCGCCATTGCTATCCGTAGCATTCTGTGCTAAGGACCGGAGATAGTTAAATATTAAGCACCACTCTGGATTGCTGCTGTTCCTATCCAAGAAGGTGCCATATTAGTTACACACTCATACACGGAGCAGGTCGGAATTAACTGCCCGGACTTGACTCCCATGAGGAGCGAGCTTTGTCCTTTTTATGGGAATGGCCACTGCGATGCAATGGTTGGGTTCTAGGGGAACTCTGTCTGAAGCACTTATTGGGGGTCCCTATTGAAAAAGAATGATTTCCACTGAAGTTCAGTAGGTGAGAAGGACGTGCGCTGGATAACTAAGGCCACTAATGTGGCCTTAACAGCAATCCTTGAACATTTATACAACTGTCCTACCTCTACACAAATGGATCTTGGTCAACCCATCCAAACAACACTTTACTACGCATTTCGGAGAACTTTTTTCCCTTCAACAGGTAATCCGTTGCCAGCTGCTACCCAGCCAATCTGTGTTCCATAAACACAACTTAACCCCGGGGGGGAAGTGAGACAACATTTCTGGGGCTGTTAGTTTTAATGCTAAATGTTTAACAGATAATAATTTTTAACATCAAGATTTGTGGAGCATGTAAGCTATTAGTGAAACTGGTGTTCAAAACGGTAGCGTGTGTTGGCTCATTAAAATATGAGCCAATGCGTGCACATAAATGTATGTACCATTTCCAAACATGGCAAAGTCAGAAATGCCGAAACTGATACCATTTGCCACCATCTACATACGTGAGAAGGACTTTTCCTCACCTCTACATATAAAAACAAACACCAGAAACCAACTAAATGCAAATGATAACATGTATATGGCTATTTGTAAACAAGAGCCCAGGATTTTATTTATGTCTAGATTTTAAGTTGAATTTTAATAACTATAAATATACTGTATATGTAAGTATTTTGCAATAAATTTATGGTTCACTGATATAAAAATCTGAAAATATTTTTTAGCATAGTTTGATAATCAAAAGGGTGCCGGCCACCAAAAAAGTTTACGAACCTCCAGTCTAGATGATGGTATGTTAAAAACAAGAACTGCTGTAACGACCTTTTAAATCATATCACCAAAACAACAGTGGCAGAGGCCATCTTTCTTTTTAAACTACTAGAAAACTCCCACCCAGTTTCACCATTTATATTAATTATATTTGAAAAAAGGCCACTATAAAAAACTATATGACTTTTGTAGAACAAAATAAAAATGTAATGTATAGGTATTTTTTTATATTTTTTTATATTACTGAATCCCAAAATGTTAATTCACGATGACAGAAGTACATTAATTGTTCTTTGTCTAATAAAAAAAACTGCAGGGACTTTTCCTGGGAAGTGATGTGATGAAGTAGTTAAATAAGGAGGTATTTCCTAAAATATGTCATAAATATTTCAGAGAAAATGCACTGCCAGAAAGGGAGCCTGACACAAGACTCAGACACCCGAATTTACAGACGATTGGACTTGGCAGACTTTCAAACCGTCCTCCATGCGCAAATGATAAATCTGTTCTACCTTGAGGTATATGGAATTTCTTCACACAATAAATATGAGGGGGGGGGGGAGTGTGGTATCACTATATGTGAACATCCAGATCTTACAATAAATATTATTTTGACATGAAGCATAGTACTTTAAAATTAGGCAACAATTCCATAGCATGAGAACACACGGTACGTGTACAATATAGTATCTAAATAAATATATATATATAATATATATATATATATATATATATATATATATATATATATTTCTCTAGTTTTACTTAAAGTGCGATCCAAAGCAGTCAAATTAACAGGAAAAAGAATGCATTCCATTAAAATTAAATATACTACAGCTCTAGCACACCAAAGTAGTAATCCATTTCATTTTAGAAACCCCCTTTGTCTAGTCTTATAGAACACTTTAATAGATTGTAAAGTTAAGCAATCAACAATGACATGAGTATGACGTAGAGATCCAAATGCCAAATTCTGAACGAATAGAAATAGATACGAATATATAAAGTTTAAGTAACAGAGCCAGTAAAATCTACTGAACAGTGCCAACAAAAAGGTAACATACCTATCAATATATATAACATACTTAAAATACATAAAATTTGAAGAGAAGAACAGTAACAAACAGATATTGAAGAAGAAGTGTTTTAAGAACTTTATTTATGTTTACAAGAATAAATGCTAGTGCCCAAAGTGGTAACAGGTAAGCTGGTAAATAAGCTGAATAATGAACAAAATAAAGAAGTACAAAGTAGTAGGCATAATAAAAAAAAATACAAGACTCAACTGTGCAAGGGATTGTTGTGGATAGCGGGAAGGATAGAGATGGGTGTTGATCTGGGGTGAGGATTTTAGGACAAGGCCTTAAACCCCGGCGTCCACACAACTGCTTTGTGGAGAACATGAGCACTCATATACAACAAGCGGATAGTGACAAACTAAAGAGGAAGAGTAGGCAAAGCAGCATATTCATCTACAGGATTACAGACCTACCAAGCCACAATGTAATTAACTGTTGCCACATGCGCAGGTCCAACTTTATTGACTTTGTACCACGGGATAATATATATCCCCAAATATTTAAATTTAGTATGATTCCAAGAATGGTTACTCTTCAGGCAGGGACAATGTACAACGCTTTGCAAAGCACATTGTCCATGCCCGCATACTTACATTACCCCCTTAACAGCACCGATAACAGTGGCGTGGTCGACAGTGACGTCATCAAGTCTCGCCAGCTTCTTCATTCGTCGCGATGCCTTGCAGTCGGTTGTCACATCATATACTGGAGCCTGGTCGGGAAGGAGCTGTGCGGTGTGAAGAGGTCGGGGTAAGTCTTGTCGGAATAATCACCATCATTATTCCGTACCGCACCCATTGAGGTTGTGGGTTTCTTTATATCGCTCAGACCAACACCAGCTTTAAATCCAACAAGATTTATTGAAGTGTTGAAGGTTTTCTTAACAGTGAGGAACACCAACAGAACACATAAACATAAAAATAAAATCACCAAGCGAGTCTGGCAAATTGCAGGTTACAGTTCCCAAAGTAAATGACTGTCAAAAATTCCCAATAAGACACAAAATCAAATGTGTCCTGGTGACAAGGAGAGAATATAACCCCTCAGGTCAGTCTTTCCCAAAATGAACATCCCTCTGGAACCTCTGGGCTCTTATTTGCCCCCAATCCTGGGTGACCTTGACCATTGGTTGTTTCACAGAGTTGTATATTGTTTTAAAATGGACATATATTTTACATTCAGTAAATATATTGATGGTTGGCAACCATAGTCTGAAATTAAACAGAGGCAACCACTTTGTGAACTAAACCAATATATATGTGAATACAGTCTGTCTAATTACTGATAACAGTGCCATTGTTGAGTCTGGAACAATAGCTGGATAATACATTAGGCAACCTAGGCTCTCTACCCCAGTGGGCACTGAGAGGCCCAGATTACCCTAACCTATTATTATGTTGCTTTTTTGAAAAACATAGCGGTAAGCGGGCCCAAACCACTATGTTGCCTAGGCCCCCATGGGGTCTTAGTCCAACTCGGACTCAGATTGGTCATTAAATCCTAGCGAGTTGAAATGGTGCATTCTTATGCCTATTGAATGAGCCTAGAAAATGAATGTCTTGGTGATATCACTGGCTCTTAGTTAATTCATAGGCTGCACTTTATATTCTCCTTATTGCCCATTTGGGGCAGAATTTTGCATCTTTTTCTGGTTTTATTTGACATTCAGTGCTCTGAGTAAAATTCCATCTGCCCTTCTTGTTCAAACCTCACCATACAGCAGTGGCTGTCAATTCCCAGATCTATTTATAGACTATAAATTCAATGAAATGCACGTTTGCAAATACAGTTCTGCAAATTGTCTCCGAAACGTCCGAGAGACACTTCTTCTGTCGAAATCTCAGCTAATTTTTTTGGGAGTGAGGAGAAATGAGCAGAGATTTCTATCTTAATTGCCAGCGATGCCCGCGCGCTACTTCGCCAACAATTTAATTCCCCTTTATATATTGCTATACAAGTTTCAAGCTTATCATTTTAAATCTAATTCTATAAAAAGTGACCTGACATCAAAAAATAAAGTAGACAATAGGCATTATCATACCTGCTAGAGTTCTGAAATTTGGGACATCTTCCAATTGTCAGTGTTTGAAAGGGCTTACCTGTGTAAGGGACTGGCTTAGCCAAATCCCTGAGTGGTTTAGACAGATCGTGGTATGGCCTGGGAAGATTGGTTGTATTGATTTTATACTGGAATGAAAAGTTATGATAATCAATTAGAGGAAAACAGAAATATTATTAATCACCCTGTAAAATGAACTGCGGAGATTCACACATCTGTACTATAATAATTTGGAGATATCAGGGTAGATTTACTAAGGTGCGGTTTTGGGTATGATTTGCAAACTGCCACATATTGGAGTCGGTTTTCAGAGGGATGCCAATAGAAGGCCAGTGCTAGCCAGCATTTTCCTAGTCATCTCTAGGGGTGGGGACACAATCATTTTTTCAAGCCCCTTCCCCCATCTAGAGAACCGAACGTAATGCTGAGTAGCCTGGACTTGCAGAAAATGCAGGGGATGGGTTTAGTTTGTTTATGTCTTTTATTTCTTATTTTGTTTATTGCTTTTCCACATTATGGTAGGCAAGATAACTCAACCACCTTGTAGTTTGAGCCATCTTACCTGTGTGAACGATGTGGTTTTTTTTTACCAAAAAGTGGTGGCTTGGTATGGTATGGTTTATATACCTGCCAGATGGAAAAATTGGGACTGTGGTATTAGCCCTGGGGGTTGGATTGATGCGCATTGATTTATAGTAATTTATATGGTTTACAAACCACACATTGAAAAGTTAAAACCCACGCAGTTTGCACACCTGCACTTTAGTACATCTACCTCATCATTATAATCATCAATGTTTAGGAAGATGAATAATATGTGACTAAAAATGTATATCTGTATAAGTTCCCAGTATATTAGAAAAAAGCTATGCTATTTCCATTTTATTGAAAGCACAGGGTTCTGAGCACAGGTTATGAAGCATCTAATGCGCTACTATGTTAATTTGATTACCATATGGTAGATCTCAGTGTAAAAGCCAGGAATTTGTGATTGAATTGCCTGAAGTGTTTTCTCCTTCTCATCGTCTTGATGGAATGTATCAACATATGTGTTTTTTATATAAAAAAAAAACAATGTTAACTAAAACGTTGCAATATTTCAATAATACAAATCTCTTCTGATGTCTCAATTACAAATAACAGTATCCTGGGTGGCTTGCCTGAAAACTTGGTCGAACTTGTTTTATATTATGGGTTGTAGATTTTGGCAAGAAAAGAAGATTCTGTTATCAGATGACATTATTCAAAGTTATCAGTATTGATCTTTACAAGCACAGAATGTTGTTTCACCCTGTCCAAAGGATTCCAGGGTAAACTACTGAGAGGGAAAACAAGTCTCTGTGTTTAGGTAATACAGCTTATGTCTATTTGGAAATCTTAATTTGTTTGCAGGCAGGACAACTTTATATGAATATAGATGAGTTTTGATTTATAAAATGTGTTAATCAAGGTATTTTGTGAGATTATGGAATTTTCATTTAATTTCCACATTTTTCAGGGATTTATGCTAAAGTTTGTTTCAAAGAAACAGACAGGAATAAGCCACAGATTAAGAAAAAAAAAATCTGTGTATATTTTATATATGTTTATAGGCTACAAATAATATATTGATTTTATGTGTTGTACATGTATACAATAAATATTTCAAATTAAAATCCTATTTGTCCTGTGACACAATAGTAGGTAAAGACATTTTTTTCTATATCCTATATTGAGTTCACATCACCCACAAGCAAAATGGGTATGACATATGCCAGCCCACTTCAATCAGTGCCATTAACACCCAACCAACACTCACAAAATCAATAGCACGCCCATCACGGAAGAATGTTTTGGGCTAGTTATGAATTGAAAAGGTGGGAAATAGCAGAGCAAATGCTCTTTTGTTATGTTTTGTTATGCTTTTTCATGCCTATAAGTGTGCAGGGGTCTGTAGAAACCAGATGGTGGCATTTAAAACAGGGGTGAAGAAGTTTGCGCCAACCAAAAGGAGGAGTTGATGGATTGAAGGCATTACTCTTAATATATATATATATATATATATATATATATATATATATATATATATATACACAAGTTAACCCGTGCATGATACTCATGCATTCTAGTCAAATCAAGCTACTTAAGGTGTTAAAAAGGTTCTTGTCATGCATTTGGGCCATAGCCCAGGCCTCAACCACTCCCCACTGTCACCCCCGGCAAACCACCAACCACTCCCAACTGTCACTTCTCCTTCAAGAAATATATATATTTTTTTTAAATCTTTATAAACACTTTTAACAATTAACAAATTAAATTAACAAATTAAAAACATCTTAGTATACCAAATTTCAGCCCTTTCTGAATTTTTTTTTTACACACACACTAAGAATTTAGTAGGTCAGTGTATAACTCTGCCCAGCAGGTGGCGCTGCAGCTTGGTTTTTTTTTTTTCACACTAGGCATTCACACTAGGCATTTATATAGTAGATATATATATATATATCACTTTTTTTTTACGTGTATATATATATATAGGGGCCCGGTGCACTGCTTTGCCCGGGGGCCCATAATGTTGTTAAGAGGGCTCTGCATACAACTATTGATAAACATCACCATTTGCCATTGATATGTATACAGCTAATTAAGAGGCAATGTTATTGACAAAATCCAGACCCATACTTATCATCACTTATATTAAAAAAAAAATGAATGCACCTCATTGTGCAAGGGTGAGATGACAGAAAACAACAGGTAGCAGTTTAGAGCATGATTTTTGTATTTAGAGCACAAATTAGTTTTTGGCACATTGGTACATTTATCATCTGCTGCTGTCTTGGATTCTTTCATAAATAAAGGTGTAGATTTATCAAGCTTTGTAAAAATGTAAAAGTGGAGGTGTTGCCCATATGCAACCAATCTAAACTCCTTTTTAGAAGGTTTGCTAAATATACCTCTGTATCCCAATTAATGTGTACCACAAGAGTTGTTACCAACCGGAAGAGACTGGATTGTATAAATGAAAGCAACAAGTTCGACATTTGTTTTTGGAGGAGACAGAGGAGTATGATATTATATATATATGTCATATAACATAATTGTTGCTGACAAAACAAAAATTTAAATGACCCTTCTATCCAAGGCAATCACATGGAAGAATTGGTTTTACTGTTTCTGCTACAACAAAAAGTAATTATCACAATAAAGGCCAATTTATCAAGCCTTAAACCATGCGGAGACATTTTTAAGAATCTAGCAAATTTATCAAAAGCAGATTGTAACGACCTGCCTCCTGGACTCTTGGACTTTATTATTTGTTTCTTTTATGTGTTGCAGCAGTACCTCTATTCACCAGAGGTGCTGCTATTGTGCTTTACTTGTTTGTATCAGGGGTTAACCTGCCCTGTAATTATTCCTTGCACCTGGGTGTGTCCCTTCTTAAATCTGTCTCTCTTCTTAAATCTGTCTCTCCCAGCAGTCTTTGCTGGTTATTGTTGTCCCATCCTGTTGTCTCATCCTGAGGTTATTCTCTGTGGTCACTTCCTCCTGTTTGTGCTCCTGGATTTATGCTGCTGGAGATCTATCTCAACATACAATCTGCTGACCTGTTCCTTATGTGAATCTGGGACTTATCTGTGCATTTCCCTGTGCATGTTGCCTGGAATATTTCCTCACCTCCTATTTACCTGCATCTGCTGTATATCTGGTAAATTCTGCAAGCTTTTATGTCATCAACTGTTCATACTCTCCAGCAATAAACATTGTTTGTTTTTTCACCTATCCATGGCTCCTTAGCTGTATTTCTACATTGATCCGTGACACAGATATATCCTGCATTAGACAAAGTAACGCACAATACTGCAGACCCCATACTTCTCAATGTGGACTGCTGTCTGGGCATCAAGCTCTGAAAAGCTTAGATTTTCGGAGCTTGACCCAGATGACCAACGCCTTCTGAAAATGGCCACTCAACATTATGGGGAGAGCATCGCAGGAAATGGATCTTTGGATGTCTCTCCAGCAGCCTTCATGCTCTCCCCTATGGTCATGATGTGCAGTAAAGACTGCAGGTCAGAACCCAGAGTTCATCATCATCATCATCATTTATTTATATAGCGCCACTGATTCTTCAGCACTGTACAGAGAACACATTCACATCAATCCCTGCTACATTGGAGCTTACAGTCTAAATTCCCTAACACACACACAGACAGAGGGAGAGAGACTAGGGTCAATTTTGTTAGCAGCCAATTAACCTACTAGTATGTTTTTGGAGTGTGGGAGGAAACCGGAGCACCCGGAGAAAACCCACACAAACACAGGGAGAACATACAAACTCCACACTGATAAGGCCATGGTCGGGAATTCAACTAATGGCCCCAGTGCTGTGAGGCAGAAGTGCTAACCACTTAGCCACCGTGCTGCCCACAAAATTGTAAATTATATGGCTTCATCGCCAGGACAGTTTCTTATTAGATAAGCTGTACCGGCATGACTCTTTTGATAAATGGACCCGGTATTTCTGCAAAAAGCGGTCATGAGGGATAATAATGATTGTGCCATTTTTGCAGTGGGTCATAAATAGACCCCTAAATACAACAACTGAGACCACTGCTACTGCTATTTATTCACTGTTAGGTGTTAAGCACAGTAACAGTGTCTTGTCCATGCATGATAAAAAATACAGTTGGAAAGGAAGATGCTGACTACCTTCTTATATCTCTCTCCATGCATAGCTTCCAGGCATAAGTCTGCAGGTGAAGCACAGATGGGTCGCAAGTCGCCCCCCTGGTCACTAGTTGTGCCCCAGAGACATACTGACATGATGGCATCCGATTTGTGGAATGCAACAATTTAATGAGAGTGCAGTCTATAAAAATATTTACATTTTGCCTTAGGGATGTCACTGGTTCCTAGAATTCATATGAATATTTCTTCATACCACAAAATGGCAGCTTCCACTGTGTGCAGTTGACAGTTACAGGTTTATGAGCTTAGGTGATAAATCCAATGAGTTTGCATTTTATTTAGTAGTAAAAATCTCCATATCTTTGGCTCCTGGAAGAGAAGAGATCAGAACTTCACCCCTGAAGGGAAAATTCTAACTAGCCTTGGTTTTGGTCTCAGAGAGTAACGTATCATATCTAGAATGCCAGAGGATCACTGTCAGCTGTGGTATCCAAGGATAAGCTGCAAAAAATTTAAAAACAGGTACGTTTATGATCAGCTCTGACTGTAGGGTGAGAGGTTTACAGCTGTACTTTTCCAAATGCATTTAGTATAAGGAAATGGAAGCATTTTTCTCATCCAAGTGACTTCCTGGAATAAAATAAAAACAATTATTTTAGTTCCTGTTAATTATAATTACCCCATAAAGCTAAATGAAAATACAATATAAGGAGTTTATGTGCGGAGGGACATGTAAGAACAATATAGACAGGTCTCATATTTCCACCCAGAATTAAGAATCAGGCAACACACTATGGTTAGTATAAAGTTATGTGCCCACAGGCATAAAAAGCTCCATTGCTGATTGTACTATTCAACCCAAGGAAAAACAAGAAGAGTATCCCCAGATAAAGCTTTATAATCATGGTTTGAAATCAAATCACATTCTTAACATTGAACTTAAATGTCTCCCTCTTTCATTCGTTTTCAGAACTGTAGGGCTAAGCAGCCGAAAGTTTCTATCACTGCCAAAACTTATTTAAGTGAGCAATACCAGGCTGGGGAAGGAGGCCAGTAACAATCTCCACTATCTGAATGTTTTCGCAATATATTATTCAAAAAACGGCAAAACATGGTTGCCAAACATTCTTTGTCGGGGAGAGATTTGGATAGAGAACTTGTACAAAAATATATTGAGCTTACTTCTTTTCACTACTGAACTTTGGTGTTCGAATTTATGTGCTGATACCAAACCTTCTGAGCGATAAACTGTGTGACTGCTTAGTACTTTTGGTATTTTGCATTGTTGTTTTACATTGATTACATTTCTGGAGATCAGAGCTTTCAACAGCTAGAGGTTTTTTTGCAGTTGGTCCTAAGAAGGATTTATAGGCTATTGGTATATCCTGTACTTGAACTGAATACAATATTTAAAGCTTTGAATAAGAAATGTTTTGTTGTTTACTTTGCAAAATTTACATGTTGAAAAAAGACATTGGGCCTGATTCGTTAAGAAAAGTTAGGCAAAGAAATGAGTACGTTTTCTCCTGGACAAAACCATGTTACAATGCAAGAGGTGCAAATTAATTTATTATTTTGTACATGAGTTAAATACTGTCTTTTTTTTTCATGTAGCACACAAATACTTGATAGCTTTCTTTGTACACTGAAATATAAAGTTGATCTAGGACATGCCTTACCCCAAATATAAATCTGCCATTATATATTAAATTTACCTCCACCCTCCAATGCAACATGGTTTTGTCAAAGTTTATAGTTACTCATTTTCTTTGCTTTACTTTCCCTAATGAATCAGGCCTGTGACAGGATAGACCTCTTATGCCACCCTGTCTGTTGCTGCTGGGAACCGGCTGGGCTTACTTTGCCACCGTTCCCTTACATTATCCCAAGTGCGCCCTCTTGCCGCAGTAGGAGGGGCTTACAATGCTGCCACCACTGGACTCCTTAACCTTAACCGGCATCCAGTACCGGGTTTCTTCTGGTCTTCTGGGTAACTGTCACCACCGGGGTACCTCCCTGACCTCAACCTATGGATCGGGGTTGCTGTGGATGGATCCCCCCTGGCTTATCATACTGCAGGGTAGCAGGCAGAGCAGTGATACCGGAAAAGCTGGGTCCAAACCTCAGAAACAGCCGGGAACAAATTAGATTTTGGGTCTGATCTGTAGGTCACAGGATTTTCAGCATGGAAGATATTTTCAAGAAGGTCTTTGAAGCAAGTGATGTTTATTTGCTCTTCGTTGGTTAAAGGTACCAGTGATCAGGTCAGATGAAACAAGAAGAACAATTTTTCAATGCAAGCCAGTGCTTTTTATACTGTTTGGACACAGCCTCAAAGGGTAATCCAACCCCTTGAAGTGTGAGCTATTTTTAGAATCAGGATGTCATGTGTTTTCACAAACATGGATTTACATGCATTGCAAAGCTAACAATATTTACGCTTATCTGTGATATCTTAAAAACCTTGCTGTGATTTCCTGCATCTTATTTCAGAGCCAGGAATTCTACGAGCAAGTCAAAAGGTCTAATTAACATGAATTTAGCATGAGTCCTTTCTTCCAACAGTTTCAGAATACACATTTCAAAAGAAAGGTACAAACCCCCATACAAGTCATTTCCCCACATACACAAAAGACTTTCCAAACAAATGCTCATTGTATCAGATATATACATCAGAAATAAGGCATTTCCTTTAGCAAGGTTAAACCAGAAAAAACTAATTTTCTACCTCTCAGAAATAACGATTTCCTATATGAAAATATACACAATAACAAAAATAAGTGCATTGGCAATTATATAAATAAGCGCCCTGCACTATTTCCTTTAAATACATTTATACCATTAGTTATTTATAAGTGATCCAGTCACAAGGCCCGATATATCTATATTTAATAAAATAGAGGAAAAGGAACAAGGCACCTCATAGTTTATTAACTGTGAAATATAAAATCAATATGAAAAGCCTGGATCTTCAATCTGGTCATCTCACTTTCTACTACTGTCTAAATGTGGAATCACTTATTATAAGGAATGTAAATTGTGCTTTAAAGAGCATGCAAGTAGCTTGATTCTTAATATGATCATCATCATTATCCTCATTTATTTATATAGCGCCACTAATTCCGCAGCGCTATACAAAAAACGTACTCACATCAGTCCCTGCCCCATTGGAGCTTACAGTCTAAATTCCCTAACATACACACACTGAGAAAGAGAGACTTAGGTCAATTTGATAGCAGCCAATTAACCTACTAGTATGTCTTTTGATTGTGGGAGGAAACCAGAGTGCCCGGAGGAAATCCACAGAAACACAGGGAGAACATATAATCCATTGTGGAACTTACCAAACTGTGCATGTGTGGTGTCATGTCTCCAGGGCCTGATCAACCACTAGGCTGACCAGGCTGCAGCCTGGGGCGCTGGGTCCCAGGGGGCGCGGCGCTGCGGGTATTTATTTATTTTTTTCATTCTTTTTTTTTTTTTTTTCTTCATTCATTTTTTTTTTCGGGGTGGGAGAGGGGGGGGGGTCGCCGTGGGGCGTCTCCGTGGGGGGTCGTCGTGGGGGGGTCGTCGCGGGGGGGTGGAGGGCTCGACGATCAAAAGCATTGGTGGTCAGTGGTTAGTAACACACAGCCAATCGCCAGGCTGCCTGTTGCTGTGCAGCAGACAGGAAGCAGGACGTCTTCACTTCCTATCTGCTGATCTGAGGAGAGGATCGACGCTGGCACAACTACAGGTAAGTGAAGGGGGGAACTGCCCTGCATATCTATAGGGAGGAGGAGGGGGGAAACTGCCCTGCATATCTATAGGGAGGGGGGGAAACTGCCCTGCATATCTATAGGGAGGGGGGAAACTGCCCTGCATATCTATAGGGAGGGGGCGAAACTGCCCTGCATATCTATAGGGAGTGGGGGAAACTGCCCTGCATATCTATAGGGAGGGGGGGAAACTGCCCTGCATATCTATAGGGAGGGGGGGGAAACTGCCCTGCATATCTATAGGGAGGGGGAGAAACTGCCCTGCATATCTATAGTGAGGGGGAAACTGCCCTGCATATCTATAGAGAGGGGGAAACTGCCCTGCATATATATAGGCAGGGGGGGAACTGCCCTGCATATCTATAGGGAGGGGAGGGAAACTGCCCTGCATATCTATAGGGAGGGGGGGGGAAGTGCCCTGCATATCTATAGGGAGGGGGGGGGAAACTGCCCTGCATATCTATAGGGAGGGGGGGGGACTGCCCTGCATATCTATAGGAGGGAGGGGAAACTGCCCTGCATATCTATAGGGAGGGGGGGGAACTGCCCTGCATATCTATAGGGAGGGGGGGGGAAACTGCCTTGCATATCTATAGGGAGGGGGGGAAACTGCCCTGCATATCTATAGGGGGGGTGAACTGCCCTGCATATCTATAGGGAGGGGGAAAAACTGCCCTGCATATCTATTGGGAGGGGGGGAACTGCCCTGCATATCTATAGGAAAGGGGGGACTGCCCTCCATATCTATAGGGGGGGGAACTGCCCTGCATATCTATAGGGAGGGAGGGAACTGCCCTGCATATCTATAGGGAGGGGGGGGAACTGCCCTGCATATCTATAGGGAGGGGGAGAACTGCCCTGCATATCTATAGGGAGGGGGAGAACTGCCTTGCATATCTATAGGAAGGGGGGGGGGAACTGCCCTGCATATCTATAGGGAGTGGGGGAACTACACTGCATATCTATAGGGGGGGGAACTACCCTGCATATCTATAGGGAGAGGGGGGACTACCCTGCATATCTATAGGGAGGGAGAGGGGGGACTGTCATGCATATGTATAGGGAGGGAGAGGGGGACTGTCGTACAAATCTATAGGATGGGAGGGGGGGGCTGCCATGAAAATCTATAGGGAGGGAGAGAGGTTGATATGTATGAAGGAGGGCAGAGGAGGGGGGCTGATATATGTGACTGGGGGAGTTTTGATGTGACGGGGGGGATAGCTACAGAGTGGAGGTAAGGAAAATAGCTGCAAGGGGGATGGATGCAGGGTGGGAGGTAAAGAAAATGGCTGCAGCAGGGGTTAAGGAAAATGGCTGTGGGGGGGGTTGTGGTTAAGGAAAATGGCTGCAGGGGGTATTTAAAAAATAGAGCAGCTTTGGGGGGCAGAATCTCATGATTGTGTGGTGGTCACATGGGTGGTTTCAGCAATCACTAGAATACTAAATATTAGTGAGATGGGGCTGGTAGAGGTTTGTATTTGATTGACAACAAATATTCAGATATTGCTTATATATGCCTGTCCAATGGGGTACTTTTAGCTGGCCATAATGGAGTGTTTTGTTTTAACTAAAGGGCCTAATCATTCAGGGTTTGCATTATAATACATTTGTGCATTTTCAAAACAGGACGCCAACTTTCCAGAAGCCAGCGAGAGGATAACAAAGTTGCAAGAGAGAAGAGCAAGAACAGGTAAGAGACAATGGCACAATCTGTCTAAATTTGAATGCTGGAGAATACACCTGAACATTCATATTCAGGAGTGTTCCTATACACCTATATATTCGGAGGAGGGGGGAGGGGGGGCGCTGCGGCCGTATTAGCCTAGGGCGGCCAGAACCCTTAATCAGGCCCTGCATGTCTCCATCCAGCCTGCGCAGCAGGTCGGGCAAATACAGCACTGACTGCTTGCAGTAAATGGTATCCAGCCTGGCTAGAGCATCGGCCAGTGGTCACGCACAGGATTCTGTGGACAGTACGTCATGAGGAAGGCGGAAGGTGCTTTGTGGCAGTGGGACCAATTAGTTTGCAGGGACCCAAGTTGTGTGGGTTCCCCAGTTGCCCCACTTTTAGTATGGCTGAATGTAGTGTATAGGGAGGATAATGCACATTTACTGTAAAAATGTAAGGATATAAGAGGTCACCTAGGAGTTCCATGACCATATAAAAGCACAAAAAGAATAAGAAGTATGTCATACTTTATAATGCAGAAATTCCAGTTAAACACAAAATAAGTTAATTACGTGAGATGGTCTTCATGTCCAGTGTGCCTTTACCTTCACTGACACATTATATCACGGAACACTTGGAAAACACGTTATGTGACATCATAAGAATATATTTTATAGGAGTAACATGACAACTCTCAGTGATAAGTGAAGGAGCTGAGGCAGAGTTAATTACTGAGCTAAATAGCAGCTTGATATTGCAGCTCTGCAAGATACATAGTAATTAGCAGGGATTACACTGTTGCCAGAACCGATCGGTCAGGCACATAACTCACTGCTTCCTCTGCATTTTCTATGGCATTGAGGTAAAGCAGATCTAAGGCCGCACCATGCACTCCCAGAGTCTGCAGGATGGTGGCAGAGCTGGGATCTCAAAGTTGGGTGCACTCACTCACTCCCTAATGAGCCTCTGACAATGAGAGTAATGCAGAGCCTGCTATTCTTCTCCAGAGAGGAGATCTGTGCTGACCTGAAAGCTTCCTTGAGAGAGCTGTGGGCTGATATAGAAGACATAGTAAGGAGGACAGATCATCTGAAAACAAAATGATGTAAATTTGTGGCATCCCACAATGAGCTCATGAAGAACAATCTTAATCCCTACAAACCCTGCAAGATAAAATCAGAAACTTGTATTACATAGGAACATTATAAAGATCCATGGTGTTGCAGACACCATACTCTATACTACCTGGTTTTGCATCAGAGACTTATCAGAGTTAACCATTTTATACTGACTTTAAAGAAGGACCAATAGCAAATCAACACTTTATGACCATTTAAAAACTAATCTTACTAATTAACCTGTCACAAAGGCAGTTTCCAGTTTACCCAGAAAAACTGTTTTTTATCTTCTCTGAATTAACTTTTTGCGTTAGGTGTATGTATTGCTATATTGTTTTCAAATACACACCATAGTAGCCATCCTAGACATGGGACTTACAATAATATACACAGTACAAATAATTTTCTTTCTGCCACTTACACACAGACTCTGCTATACTTTTTTATACCATAAACCATATAAGCCTAACACATCACATGGACAAAGATACTTATATCTGGAAAGATTGCATAGGAACAGAGATTAATTTAATATATTAAATATTCCCATTAGCATAACAATTTCCAATAACCATCTTATACATAAAGCAGTTTAGCATAGATAGTACAATACATTATAAAGTTTATTTTACTCTAAATGATTTGCCTATTTTATAAATGTGTTCTTTAATCGTGTTTATCAAATTCCATTACAATTTCCATTTTAGCAGCATTAGTTTAATCAATCTAGCACAGATTCCTTATAGACAATATAGCAATGTAGAGCAGCAATGCACAGTTGATATCAATACATCTTGCGCCTAGTACAATATCAATATTAATCACTGTCCTCAGAACATAACTATGCACCTTATAAAACTCCACTACACACAACACTACAACATGGCTTCCCATATTAATCAATGCTTAATACTATATTACTGTTCAGGGTCGGCGTAACATGCTAAGCACAACAGGAGCTTTCAGTGCTTACCAGACCCTACCAGCCCACCTAAACCCCCTTCCCAATTTTTTTCCATTGCAAGCTTTGTAGCACTTTAAATTCTGAGTCCCTGCTCTGTGGATAACAGAAGCGCTGCCATACAGTGGAGCAGAGCATGCGCTGTGAAGCCTCTTCTGCACGTATGCAAAAGAATGCAAAAAAAAGGCTTCATTGTGCCAACTATTGGCAAGGGCGTGGCAGAGCTCCTTGCAGCGGCCCTGTTACTGCTCATGTACAAACAAACAGCAACACTGCTCCTTGTCACAATGATAGATAGATAGATAGATAGATAGATAGATAGATAGATAGATAGAGATAGATAGATAGGTAGTCATTAAGGCACGCAAAAATATTAATCAATTAATGTTGGACGTGGCTGCGTTCTGTTGCATATCATCCGGTTCTGAGCATGCGCAACAAGATTTTTGCGGACAATATGCACAAAACTGACAGATACTTTCCTTGATGACTCAGGCCCATGAGTGTAGTAGCAAGCTAACCTGGACCATATCATGACTCCTGTGCCAGTCATCACTAAAACACAAATTTCAGATACGGAAAATGCCCAAGGAATGGCTACTGGGTATTGAAAGGCAATCATTACTTTGTACAAGTATTTGTTTTTATATGGTTCAAATGTACAACTGGCTGTATGTTACCTATTCCAATAGAAAGCATATGGCCACTGTGCTTACATAGGGGGCGCAGCCTCGTGCATGCCCCTGACCTCTACTCCTCCAGACCTCTGCTCCTCCTTCACTGTGTGTGCTTGGTTCCTGAGCTCCTCCCCCTGCTTCCCTCATTATTCCTCTGTCTACCTCCAACATAAAACCCCTAGCCATTGTGTATGTGTCTCTACCATCCACCTGTCTCTTTCTCCACCTTTGTGTTTGTCTCTCTGTGTCCAATGTTGCATGTGCCTCCAAGGTTTCCATGACCAGAAGACACTGCACTAGGTGTAGGGTGGGCTCATAAGTCAAAGGGTTGTCACAGGGCTCTCTTGGCTCATGGGCCCATGTGCGCTGCACATCATGCACCCATAATGGATACACCACTGACATCAGTGTATATTGACACGCAGGAGATTTAATTCTCTGGAACACTGGACTCTAATGTGCTCATCCCCTTGTTATTCTGATAAGTAATTTTTACATATATTATGACATTTTTATATGTGACTGTTAATCTTAATAGACGGTGAAACTTTGTTGCTTACTTTTTGATGGTCGTTAAATGTTTTGTCTGCAATGCATCATAATTAGAGATGCTCAGGCTAGGTTCCTCGAGAACCGAACACATTCGAACTTAGCTTATCCGAGTACCGAGCCGAGGAGGCTTGGTACTTTCATGTTTTTTCAGAATCGAAAACGAGGCAAAACGTCATCGTTACGTTGTTGAATCTCAGATTTCGGATCTCGCGAGTTTTGAAATCTATAAATACCGCCCTCCACGGTGATCTAGTGCCATTTGAAAGAGGGACAAAGAAGGGGTAGAACAGTGTGTAGAGCAGTTGAACAGCAACATAGATATAATTGAAAGAGGAGGGGGTAGCAGTGTTCAACAAAGTCTACAGTGACATTGAGGTGAATGCCATTGCTCCATTGCTAATTCTCATTGCTGAAAAATACAAATACTAGTGCTGGCAGGCTTGGTGTAATTCTGCAATCACATTCTACTGTGTTATATAGGTAACACACAAAGAGGAGAGCTCCATTGCTAATTCTCATTGCAGATAAATATAAATACTAGTGCTGGCAGGCTTGGTGTAATTCTGCAGTCACATTCTACTGTGTTATATAGGTAACACACAAAGAGGAGAGCTCCATTGCTAATTCTCATTGCAGAAATATACAAATACTAGTGCTGGCAGGCTTGGTGTAATTCTGCAGTCACATTCTACTGTGTTATATAGGTAACACACAAAGAGGAGAGCTCCATTGCTAATTATCATTGCAGAAAAATGCAAATACTAGTGCTGGCAGGCTTGGTGTAATTCTGTAGTCACATTCTACTGTGTTATATAGGTAACACACAAAGAGGAGAGCTCCATTGCTCCATTGCTAATTGTCATTGCTGAAATACAAATACTAGGCCTGGCAGGCTTTTCTTCTGAATTTGCAGTCAAAGTGTACGATGTTATCAAAATGGATTCACAGCAGTACACAAAAGAGCAGGAGCACCAAGCAGCTGCTGCCACCAGTCATTATGATAGTAATCCCTGTACGTCCTCTGGTAAAGCCTATGCAAAAGTACATAGTGTTTTTAAGTCAGGGAAACAAAAATGTAAAAAAACACCTTTTACCTTGGTCAAAAAAAAAAGAGCTGTAATCCAGGCAAAGTTATCTGCAGAAAAAAATAAAATTGTCAACATGCCATACTACACACACAGTGACAAAGAAAAAATGAGCCTTCACATTTCTCGATGAGTGCGAGTTCTGCTACTGTTACTGAGGGATCTTCTTGTAAGGTCAGTAGTGAGTAGTGACCAAGCAGGACCTTGTCATTCAGACTCCAAAAGTGGTGTCCAAATATTTTTACGTGTAAAAGCCGAGCTGGAAGAAAACAGTAAGGCATTAGAGAAAAATATATGTTCAGATTCAGAAATGACACAAATCCTGAGGACAGTCTATCCACGAGTGCTATGTGTAATCCTGACCATTCTAAAGAAGGCTCCTTTCAGCATTCCTGCAGACGTGTGCCTGAACAGCCCAAGTGTAGCCGGTGTGATATACCAATTGAGGATGCAACTTTGAAATTGCAACAGGATGAGGGGGATATTTGTGTAGCCGACAAGGGCGCTAATGAGGATGTTGATGAGGATGATGTTATTTGTGTAAGTCTTGCACCGGTAGAAGTAGTTCTGGCATGTGATAAGAAGAAGGCCATTGTCATGCCTGGACATAAGACCAAAAAATCCACCTTTTATGTGTGGAATTATCTTTACCCAAATCCTGACAACAGTTGTCTAGTCATTTGTAGCGTTTGTAAAGCCACAGTAATGTAAGCATGGATGTCTAAATAGACGTGTATATGTATTACCTTCCACTTTGCTGCTGTTGCCATGTATTAGCTGTAGAATTACCTCAGTTATCCAAGAAACAGGTGGAGCAATCAAATGAACCATAACTGGTTTCATGATCCAAGGACAATTCCATCTTGCACCACTTTTCTTTTCTGCTACCTTTGTGTGTCAATGTGTCCTAGATGTGCTAGGAACTACTATGTGTTTGTGTCATTGCTCTGTCACTTACCACCCAGCCAGGTTGCTGTAGTATTTGCCCGAAAGTATATGAAAACAATATCGTGACCTCTGAGGTGTTCAAAATTGACTTCAAATGACTTGAAATTAGTGTTCTTGAGGATAATAATAATGTAGGAACAAAAAAAGAGCAAAATTATGTGATTTTGGCATATCTTAGGAATTTTTCTAAAAACTACAGCTCCAAAACCGAAACCAAAACACACGAGGGCGGTTTTGCCAAACCAAAACCTAAACACAAAGCTAATCCAGATCCAAAACCAAAACCAAAACCAGTTCACGGGGGTCAGTGAGCATCTCTAATTATAATGTATAATTATGTTCCACCTGTACACTTAATTTTGTCTCCAATATAAACTTGTTCTTGGATACTCCAAGCTACATCTCATGACGAAGTCTTTTGACGAAATGTAGTCTACTGATAAGCATTATCCTCTGGGATACTTTGCTACAGACCTATCTAAACCAGTGGTTGTCATTACAGTGACGATCTAAATGACGACAAGACTTACCCCCGACATGATGACACCGAAGCTGTCATTCTCGACAGACTGATAATACTGACTGCTTCAAAAAGAGACTTCAAACAAGCAGGCTACAATGGTATCACTTTGAAGGGCGAACTATTATTCGTGCTGTTAAGGTGGTAATTTAAGGAGGCGCTGGGTGTACAGTGTGCTTTACAAAGTCTTGTACCTTGTAAACCCACACTGTTCCCCTCTAGAGTATTTGCACTTAATGTCCCATGGTCTGAAACAGAAATAGAATCAAACATATGAAATACATCTCTTTGCAGATGACATTCTAATAGCTGGTACCAGACCTGAGACCTCCCTTGAGATTCTCCATCAAATCGTATCTACATATTGTAGAATTCTATTATAATTGAAATTCCACTAAAAGCGAAGATTTGCTGTATAATCTCCCTTCAACTGTGTTACTCCACCTCCAGGCCAAATACCATTACACTTGGCATACCTCCTCATTATTATATTTAGGCATACAAATCCCCTCCTCTTTATTTGAACTATATGACCTTTCTTTTTCACCACTTATAGCACAAATAAACTAATTATTACAACTCTGGTTCTCCTAAGGTATATCCTGGCTAGGCAAAATTGCCACAGTTTTATTATGGTTTTACCAAACATATTATATCTACTTAGGTCCTGCTTCTGATCCCAGACAGCTTTTTCAAAAGGTGCCCAAAAATTATTTCTAACTTCTTCTGGAAGGGAGGAAGACCCAAGATCTCCTCATTCACTCACCAGATATCAAGAGAAAACACAATCCTAGGGGTCCCGGAGTTCAATGTAATTTTGTTTGCATTACTGGGCATCATCCTGGTTAGCTTGTTTGCAAATGGAGCATTTAATCCTGGAAGGTTCTTTGTTGAGACACTTCCTATAGCTTCCCAAAAAAAATACTTGAAAAAGAAAAGACTCATATCTTCTGGTATGTCCAAATATTATCCAATTTCGCTCAGGTTATTTCAGTTAAAAACTGATAGACCCTAAATATATAATCAGCCATTTCCTTATAGCCAATCCTCCCTGTCATGACAAAAATATCTAAGATACAGTTTTGCTTACTAAAAAAACTGTAAAGTGAGGACATGTAGTAAAAATAGCAGTGCACAGCAAAGCCAAATCAATATTCATTGTGTGTACAATACGAAAATTAATGTTGAAGTTTATAAGTGATGGAGCTCAAAATAGCTCAAGAGGGGAAACCCAGTCAGTTAGCAAAAACAGAGGCCGTCTGAGTAATAGCAGATACCAGAGTCCTGGAAGGGTAAAGGGAACCAGACAAGCACTAATAGTGCAGTATTGTTAAACAAGTTCAATATGCTATAAAGAATAAAACATGCAATGTTCAGTACAATCAAACAGCTGATCTAATGATGCTGAAGCCGTAGGGTAGAGTGGCTTCAGTAGAACCTCTGTGAGATAGCATACTTGAAATGGGGAGCTCCATCCACACTAAGAGAAGACAAGAGACATGTCACAGCTTGCACCTCATGTTTCCTACTGCCCCCTACAGTTTTCAGTCACGGGTCAGAAAGCCAACCTCAGTGTGTTCCGTATGCCAATGATACGCTGCCAGGGGTGTGGCTTCCAGAGTCTGTGAACACCAATTATACAATCATTATGAACTAAGTTAGTTGATGCTATTAACCTTTGAATGCAAGGAAAGGTTAAGCATTTAATCACATAAAGAGGTATAATATATATATATATATATATATATATACATACAAGTTAACCCGTGCATGATACTCATGCATTCTAGTCAAATCAAGCTACTTAAGGTGTTAAAAAGGTTCTTGTCATGCATTTGGGCCTAGCCCAGGCCTCCTCAGGTGAAGAGCGTTACTTCCCGATGCAAGCGCCCTTTTTTAACGTGGTTTTGTCTACATGTCACCACCTCATCATTTTTCTCCATCACCTCATCCTTCATCTTCATCGCCACATCCTTCATCAAGCTACTTAAGGTGTTAAAAACTCCCCACTGTCACCCCCGGCAACCACCAACCACTCCCAACTGTCACTTCTCCTTCAAGAAATATATAGGTCAGTGTATAACTCTGCCCAGCAGGTGGCGCTGCAGCTTGTTTTGGGTTTTTTTCCACACACGCCACTAGGCATTTATATAGTAGATATATATATATATATATATATATATATATATATATATATATATATATATACAGCAAGAGCTGGGCAGGAGCATAAGACTCAGGTCATAGAGCACTAATAATTCTTGTGGTTGAGGCAATCGATGCTGGAGAATCTGACAAATCCGATTAATCAACGGTAATCTTAATTTAAAAACACATATATGTATGGCACAAATATATGGAACTCTCACTGTTTAGAGTTAGGACCACCCTATTAGCGAAGGCGCCATGGAGTGGCGGGTGACTTCACATACAATTGCAATGTGTGCAACTGAGACTTATGCATTTTTAAGTAGAAATGGCAGCTCATTTGCTGGTTATAGCAGTGTGCTGGGGGATTTATCTCTGTGTTTGTTCCTTTCAGGATAAACCCACCCTTTCAAGCACCTGCATCACAAATTGATTGAGCAACTTTCACTTCTGCATTGTTTGTATGAGAGGCATGCTGGTGTCAGTAGCTGAGGGGGAGTGCTGGCGCTGTATTGCCATTTGGAGGCTTCTGAGGTACCCCTTGGTAAGTTAGCTCTCAATTTAAAAATACATGTATGTATGGCACAAATATATGGGACTCTTACTGTTTAGAGTTAGGACCACCCTATTAGCAAAAGTGACGCGGAGTGGCGGGTGGCTTTCCATAGATTTGCAAATGTGTGCATCTGAGACTTTTGCATTATTTTTTTTTTAAATACATTTTATTGACTTTTTTCAAAATAAAACGGTACAACAGATGCTGCAATAATACAACTCATAACAGTGAGAACATTGAGAGTTTGTAATACAGATAGGGTATGAAAAACGGAACCAATACAGAGGGAATGGTCGTTGTGAGCAATAAAATATGAGCGAAAGTGAATTAACAGTATAATTGTTATGAGATATCATGAGTACCATGAGAGGAAGATGGGAAGAGGCTGAGGGAGAGGAAAGATCAGAAGATGAAAACAGAGAGGAGAAGGAGGGGGGGGGGGGGGTAAGGAGGGTATGTTAGTAGGGGGAAAAACGACTTTTGCATTTTTATGTACGAGTAGAAATGGCAGCTACTGCTGGCTATAGCAGTGTTCTGGGGGATCTTTCCCTGTGTTTGTTCCTTTCAGGATAACCCCACTCTTTAATGCACCTGCTGTGAGCCTATAAATTGATTAAGCAACTTCCACTTCTGTATAATCTCAATGTGTACGTGACACTTGTTGTCCATCCTCACTATAAAATAGAAGACTGTTGAACCAGACCGTGAGCATCATCCTGGAGGTGCCGGTGTCACTATTTATATATATATATATATATGTATATATATATATATATATATAAAAGCAAATAGGTCAATAGTTTTGCGCTATGGTTTCCGTTTTAAACTGATCTCAAATAAACGTAAAAAAAGCAAATGTATACTTATATTCAATCGCATTGAAGCACCACAAATTTCTTCTTGTTTCCTCTCCCAGTTATAACATGCAAAAGAAAAGGAAAAAAGAGAGAGCAATAGTGTAATATTGTATGGTACAAACCCTAGTTAAACAATATAAGGAAGCAAAAAGTGTCCATTGAAATGTTAGTTGAGATTCCAACAGAAGCCTTCACCAATTTGTAGATATCAACTGTGTGATTCAAGCTGTCACTACACCAGGGGGTAAATGTATGAATCTCCGGATTCTTCATCTCCTGCGTGTTCAGCCTCTTCGGCGCTTAAATTTAAAGCGGCGCTGCATTGTAAAGGGAAGTTTCCCTTTACAATGCAGCGCCGCTTTAAATTTAAGCGCCGAAGAGGCTGAACACGCAGGAGATGAAGAATCCGGAGATTCATACATTTACCCCCAGGTGTGTTAATCCTGTCTTCATACTGTGTGAAAGGACTCCCGTAGGTAATTCTACTTACAGACTATATTCTTTAATTGTGGCACATCTGATTGTACTTTCTCTTCAGAACATCCCGGCCCACAATCATAAAATAAAGATAAAAAGAAATGCCTCTAAGGTAGTACATAAAAACTTTTTATTTAATAAGATATCAGG
The DNA here is from genome assembly GCF_038048845.1 of Mixophyes fleayi. NCBI lineage: Eukaryota > Metazoa > Chordata > Amphibia > Anura > Limnodynastidae > Mixophyes > Mixophyes fleayi. The sequence goes on from NC_134409.1 coordinate 115,806,004, forward strand.
AATAGGTACTCCTACCGGAACACAGGACGGTCAGCATATAACAAAAGCCGCGGAAGAAATACTGATGAACGTCCTCACAGATGGTAAGTATGTAGTGGTAGAAGTCCTTAATGTGGTATTTGTGTCAACTCAACAGTACCTATGTCTGATGTCTTATTAAATAAAAAGTTTTTATATACTACCTTAGAGGCATTTCTTTTTATCTTTATAAAGGGCTTCACAGGCAAGTATATTGCTGCTGGTAAGATTGCACCTAAATCAACCATTTATCGGACCATCAAGAACTTCAAGGAGAGAGGTGCAATAGTTGTGAAGAAGGCTTCAGGGCGCTCAAGAACGTCCAGCAAGCGCCAGGACCATCTCCTAAAGTTGATTAAGCTGTGGGATCGGGGCACCACCAGTACAGAGCCTGCTCAGGAATGGCAGCAGGCAGGAGTGAGTGCATCTGCATGAACAGTGAGGTGAAGACTTTTGGAGGATGGCCTGGTGTCAAGAAGGCCAGCAAAGAAGCCACTTCTCTCCAGAAAAAACATCAGGGGCAGACTGATATTCTGCAAAAGGTACAGGGATTGGACTGCAGAGAACTGGGGTAAAGTAATTTTCTCTGATGAATCCCCTTGCAGAATGTTTGGGGCATCTGGAAAAACACTTCTCCGGAGAAGGAAAGGTGAGCGCTACCCTCAGTCCTGTGTTATGCCAACAGTAAAGCATCCTGAGACCATTCATGCGTGGGGTTGCTTCTCAGCCAAGGGAGTGGGCTCACTAACAATTTTGATTAAGATCACAGCCATGAATAAAGACTGGTACCAAAACATCTTCCAAGAGTGTCACGGTAGACTGGAATGCTAGACCCCTGGCCTGCCAACACTAACACTCACCAGAGGCACGGAGTCTAACGCGGCGGCTGGTCTGGACTTTGCGGCGACCCCTACGCAGGTCGCAGCCCTCTGAGAGTGAAGCAAAGCCCACAGAGTTCAGCGAATTGGAGATCTGCGGACTGCAGGGATTACCTCTGGGATAGCGGAGGACAGCGAGTAGCTGTGATGGTCTGCGGTTTGCAGGAGAACAGCGAGTAGCTGTGATGGTCTGCGGTTTGCAGGAGGACAGCGAGTAGCTGTGATGGTCTGCGGTTTGCAGGAGGACAGCGCAGAGTTGTGATGGTCTGTGGTTGCAGGAGAACAGCGTGAAGCTGTGACGGTCTGCGGTTTGCAGGAGAACAGCGAGTAGCTGTGATGGTCTGCGGTTTGCAGGAGGACAGCGCAGAGTTGTGATGGTCTGTGGTTGCAGGAGAACAGCGTGAAGCTGTGACGGTCTGCGGTTTGCAGGAGAACAGCGTGGAGCTGTGACGGTCTGCAGATTGCAGGAGAACAGCGTGGAGCTGTGTCGGTCTGCGGATTGCAGGAATTACAGCATGGAAAACGGGAGACGTCCACCAGTAAGTTTCACAAAATGAACCTAAGAACAGGTTTAGAGGGGAGGAGGAGGAGGCTGCTTTAAATAGTGGAGGGAAAAATATCATCCAATAGGAAAGTCTTTATAAAGAAATCCAAGATGGCGACCATCAGAGTGGAACGGATGGGGCCGGCAGGCAGATAAGTGAGCCGGGTCTCGGTCTAGGAATACCAAGGACCCGGCGTATGACAAAGAGCAACCTCTTCCAACCATCCAAGAACAGTTTGGTGACGAGCAATGCCTTTTCCAGCACAATGGAGCACCTTGCTATAAATCAAAAGTGATAGCTAAGTGGCTTGGGGATCAAAACATCGAAATTTTGGATCCATGGCCAGGAAACTCCCCAGACCTTAATCCCATTGAGAACTTGTGGTCAATCCTCAATAGGTGGGTGGTCAAACAAAAACCCACAAACTCTGACAAACTCCAAACATCGATTAGGCAAGAATGGGCGGCCATCAGTCAGTATGTGGCCCAGAATTTGATTGACAGCATGCCAGGGCGAATTGCAGAGGTCTTGAAAAAGAAGGGTCAACACTGCAAATATTGACTCCTTGCATAAATTTAATGTAATTTGACAATGAAATGCTTGTAATTTTACTTCAGTATACCATAGCAACATCTGACAAAATGGTCTAAAAACACTGAAGCAGCAAACTTTGTGTAAACCAATACTTGTGTCCTTCTCAAAACTTTTGGCCATGACTGTACACTGAAATTTAAAGTTGATCTAGGACATGCCCTACCCCAACTATAAATCTGCCCCCACATTTTAAATTTACCACCTCCTCCAATGCAACATGGTTTTGCTAAAGTGCAAAGTTACTCCTTTTTTTGCTTTACTTTGCTTAATGAATCAGACCCAATGTGTTTTAACTTTTCCTTGCTTTTCATTCCCCTATAGTTATCAGTGCATCGACATAAAAAAATTAGTCAGGCATATACAAATTAATCAATGACTCTAATCTACTGTGAAGACAATTCTGGGATGTGTTCCGTCTACGGTTTCCTAAATGACTAATGAATCCAGGGATTTTGTGTAGAATGGAGTTAGAATTAACTCATGAAGCATAATGATGTAATATTAATCTCCCATAACAAATTCAGATAAAATACTTCAATTTGGCTTCCCTGGTGATTTTTTGGAGTAATCCTTTGCAAACTCTCAGTCTTAATATGCCTCAATTTATATCAGATAACATGACTGGAGCATACAGAAACTAATTTGTGAGCATTAATTTAATATTTATTATCATAACTTAATATGATGACAGAATAAATCTTGCATATTTTGCCTTGTGAATAATTCCAAACAAAACCACAATACTAGGACAGCTGAAGGAGTAACAAATTGCCACTGTTTTCAAAACTAGATGTATACATTAATTTCACCAATTTATAGAAGAGTACTCTTGGGTCATTTGTGAAGCAAAAAAAAGAGTCCTAAAATTTAAATTACCTATGCGTGAGGGCCACAATACTTAATCAGGACCTTGCCTAGACACTCTGCTATTTAAGGTGGAAACTGACCTCTTCTAATCCATTGTGTATAAGTAGTGTACATTTAAAAGACAAATATTGTATTTTGTATGCATTATTAGATGTAACAACGAGGTAAAATACTCAGTAGTTTTGCATAAAGGACATTGGTTTTATTTTTAAATAATTAATTTAATTGGTATCAGTTATGCTCCTAGTAAAATGTATTAGTGTTTTAAGATGTATTCAATTATACACTTGAATGCAATTAGGAGAAACCCACTTCTGAAAACAGTAAGTTTTGTATGTTCCTATTTTGCTCTGTAACTTACAATGCAATACAAAGTGGATATATTCTAAATAAAAGCTGATCTAATATAATATATTAATATGGCATGAGCTATGACCAATAATAGAATCTATGTTACTTTAAACGCTACTTTTGTTATTCATCGCCATACATTCTGATGTTTCAACAGAAAATATTAGGCAAAAGTCCTATTTCAGGTATAAAGTGTTATTTCCTTATGTTAGTGAGCCCACAATATTTAGATTGATTTGTAAGTGTCATTGAATGCTTGCTTAAGATCAGAGTGAAATGGCATAATTGTGCTGTAACTGCTATCAATCAGTTTCTCATTTGAACAGTCTTGGGGGTATATTTACTAAACTGCGGGTTTGAAAAAGAGGAGATGTTGCCTATAGCAACCAATCAGATTCTAGTTGTCATTTCGTAGAATGTACTAAATAAATAACTAGAATCTGATAGGTTGCTATAGGCAACATCTCCACTTTTTCAAACCCGCAGTTTAGTAAATCTAGCCCTTGATCTTTATGAGACCAGGGGGTAAATGTATCAATATGCGGGTTCTTCAACACCCGCGTGTTCAGCCTCTTCCGCGATTAAATTTCAAGCGGCGCTGCATTGTAAAGGGTTAACTTCCCTTTACAATGCAGCGCCGCTTGAAATTTAATCGCGGAAGAGGCTGAACACGCGGGTGTTGAAGAACCCACATATTGATACATTTACCCCCAGATGCTAAATGCTTCTTTTCTTGTTTATTTGGTTGGTTGGCTGGTTGAAGAACAGAAGAACATAAGGGTACTTGCAAGGTACCTCGCAGAGACAACAACAGAACTGCCTGGGGGCGAGAGGAAGAGGAAGGGAAGGGGCTATTACTTCAAGACACATTTGGCTTTTTTTTTTACTTTCTAAGTGCTATAGAAAAAAGCTAACATTAATATATATGCAAATTAAGTTTATGTTTAAGTGATTTATAAATCTTAAAATAGTCATAAATCTTAAAAACCCTTATTCATTTAGTGGCTACAAAAAGATATTTTTAATATTTAAATTCAAGGTACTTTCAGGCTAGGACTATAGTGTTGTGTGGCTAGTGCTATCAGTAACAGATCAGGGGGTAAATGTATCAATGTCCGATTTTGCCAGCGTGTTAAAATCACGGCAAATTGCGGGTGTTAACCAGCAATTTTAGTTAAAAACTCATTAATTGTGTCAAGGTGAGATTTTTACCCTGAGCTTCAAAATCGCTGGTGATCTCCGACGATTTGCAGCGAGTTCAAACACTCCCGTGTTTGGCAAACACTCCCGTGTTTGGCAAACTCTCCTGTGTTGTAGCAGCATGTTGTCAACACATCTCTGTTACACTGCCCTGTCATACAGCTGCCGGAGCTCCGTGGGGGTCCCCCCTCTATTCATGCTTAACCCTAGTGCTGCCTACTGACTACTGCTGGTTCCGTGAAAATCGGGGAAAAATTTGGCGTGGGGTCCCCCCGATTTTCACTTAACCAGCACTAGGCAAACCAGCCGGGTTGGAAGCACTATAGCAGGGGGGACATGCAGCAGGGGTCCCCCTGCCATAATGATTAACCAACCCCAGGCTGTTCAGCGCTGGGCTGGATTCCCTAGGGAGTGGTGTCCGCCGAAAAAAATGAGCGCCCCCCTCCCCAGAGACACCCAGCCCAGTACTGACAGCACTAGGGCTCTTCCTACCCCCATATGCTGTGGGTAGTAGGGTAATAACGGTGATAAATACTGAAAAAAACAGACGCCATTTTGTTTTGTGGAACTACAAGTCCCAGCCAGCCAGGTTGCCCAAAATAGTGTGGACATGCTGCTGCTTGTATAACTACTAGCACCAGCATACCCACAGCAGCCAGGGCATGTTGGCACTTGGAGAACCATAAGTGCCAACATGCCCTGACATCCATGGCTGGCTGGGACCTGTAGTTCCACAAAAGAAAATGTTTAAAAAACCACCACACCCTCGTAAAAACCACTAACATTTAATAAAAATTTAAAAAAGCACAATAAACACAGTAAGCACCCTCATTTATATTTTTATTAAAAATAATAAATTCCCTGATACTCACCGATGAAGTTTTCTTTCTTTTGTCAGCAGCTTTCAATCCCAAAATTGCTGTCACAAATGTCCCAAATAAATTTGTATCCAAAGTCCTGGCTTGCCCCAGTCCCCAAGTTATTTATTCTTCCAAATGTCCAGGCTTGACCAAGTCCAAAAACAATTTGTAGATCCAAAAGTCCAGGCTTGCCCCAGTCCCCAAGTTATTTATACTTCCAAATGTCCTGGCTTGTAATCTCTTCAATTCTTCGCCCAGGGGGGGGGGCATTGTTGATAGAAGTCTTCAGTTCTTCGGCCAGGGGGGCCCCATATTTGTACATCCCACAAATCTTTGTTCTTGATTGAAGAAAAAAAAAATGACAGGAGCCGTCGCAAACAGCTATGCAAGGAACTCCGCTATGCAATGAGCGTTGCTCATGCGCTATGTCTATTTACAGTATTAGGTCATTTTCCCTCGCTAGTGGGGATATCACCTAATACTGTAAATAGAACAAGCGCAATTAACAAAGTTCATTGCGTAGCAGAGTTCCTACTAGCTAGGACCTCCACTGCGCAATGAGCGTAGCTCATGCGCTTGTTCTATTTACAGTATTAGGTGATGTGAAACACCTCTGGCTCTACAAGGGACTTTGATAGAGGCAAAGAGTTTGGGGACTTCATCAGTAACTGATCTCATCTGTCCAAAACCAACTCTCCATCACTCAGTTATAGCCCACAGATTAGTGCTTTGGGGTAGGACAAACAAATTCCCAACGAGCTGCAATGTGAACTCCTTTGAAGCATGGAAAGAGAGGGGTATTAGATTCCTGAACAATGTTACTAAAACCCTCTTTGTCCCCTCATTTGATGATATAAAGACTAAATTCAATATATCCAATAAATTATTTTTATAATAATTGCAGATCTGGAATTTCCACCCCACCCTTAACTTTGTGCAAGACCACTAACTTCTTTTGAGTCACTTTCTCTCTCAGGCAATCTACTACTAAAGGCTTCATATCTCTATTATACTGGGAACTCAAATATTCAGATACCAGTATGAAAGACTCCCATGAACATGCTTTGGAAAGGGATGTGGGGGTGACTCTGGACAGTGAGGACTGGGAAGAGATAAGTACAAATACTGTCTTTAGATCTATCTGTGTAAAAGAGAAGGAAAATGCATATAAACTCCTGTATCGCTGGTACCTAGTCCCCACTAAATTGAATAAGATTTACCCTGACATGCCTAATAGATGCTGGAGAGGTTGCTCAACAGATGGCTTCTTTATCCATATATGGTGGCTATCCCAAAACTAGCTTCATTCTCCTCCCTTTCATAATACCATTCCCCCTTTATCACGCTGTGTCGCTCATCACACTGTGCCCCTCATCACACTGTCCCCCTCATCACACTGTGTCCCTCATCAAACTGTCCTCCTCATTACACTGTGCCCCTTCATCACACTGCTCCCCCCTTTATCACACTGTGCCCCCATAGCAATGTCCCCCTCATCACACTCTCCCCCTCATTACACTGTGCCCCTCATTACTGTGCCTTTCATTACTGTCCTGCTTATCACACTGTCCACCTCATCACATTGACCTCTTCATCACATTGTTCCCATCATTACACTGTGCCCCTCATTACTGCACCCCTCATCACACTGTGACGCTCATCACACTGTGCCACTCATTACTGACCCCCTCATCATACTATGTCCCTCATTACACTGTGCCCCTCATCACTGTCCCCCTCATCACACTGCCCCCCTCATCACATTGCTTCCTTTCATCACACTGTCCCCCTCATCCCATTATCTCCCTCATTGTTAGGGTTCCCAGTATTAATACCATGGAGAGTTGCTATGCTTGAAAACTGAGTGTCTTTATTATATACAATAATCACACAGGTAATAAATAGGTTTAGTCAATGGTGAAGATGTAGATAAAGATGTCAGGGAAACCAGGTTAACTGGGAAGCTGAAGCAGGATAGACTGATGTCCAGGTATAACAGATGAAGCAGGAGACCCTGAATTATCAGGTACAAATAGAGAAGTTCAGATTCAAGTTACAAGGTTTAGTTAGGAGGCACAAGACACAGGTTAGCCAGGAGGCATGAGGCACTGGATAATCTATGGGAGAATCAGGCAAAAGGAGGTTCAGGCAAGCCAGGGGTCAAAAGACGGAAGAGCTACAATATACCAGGGAGTAAGCAGGAGCAAGGTTAAACGTAGCTGGGGTTTGGTTCATTAGAAAAGGTGCAGGACGATGGAACAAAGCAAGAGTCAAAAGCCAGAGGGAAGTCAGGATCCAAACAGAAGTTTCACAGAGAAAACAACAGCAGCAAAGACAAATGAACTGGCATTGGCCTGTTGGAAAAGGCAGTCTTTAGAAGGCCAGAAAGAGGTGTACCTGATGCTGATCTGATGATGGGGGTTTAACCCCTTCCAGGCAAGGAGAAACTGTCCAGGGATAAGAGCAGCCCTTCTGGTAGCACAGTGGTACCGCAGGCCAAATTCAGACATAAAGACAGAGTCCTAACACTCATCACACTGTGTCTTTTTATCAAATTGCCCCCCCCCCTCATCATAGTGTGCCCCTTATTACACTGTGCTCCTCATTACTGTCCCCCTCATCACACTGCCCCCTCATTGCCTCTCCCTGCATGAACACAATTCTTTATTTACCTTGTGCCTTCTTTTCTTCTGCAGCCGCTCCTCTCAGCATAGCTCCTCACTGAAAGCTTTGAGATGTGGTGAGGGGGGCGGAGGGCACAGGGTGCACTGGGGGCATAGTGTGTTTGGAGGGTGGACTCGATCGTCCCAATCACCCCCTTCCCTGGGAGGAACAAACACAGGGCACTGGGTGTCAATTTGACACCTGGGCCCATCACTACTGTGGTGGTCGTGGCCCCACATGGCCGTGTCAGTTACACACAGTAATTTGGTGCTACAGGGCTCCTGTAGTCTAGGAGAGGAGCCCTGTAGCACTGTCATTACAGAAATTAAGTGCAGGCAGCCTATGTAGACCATGCATAGGCTGCCTGCATCGCATTCCCACTGGACCACCAGGCAGCCCAAAATACAATGCCCCTGCACACCACCCCCTTACCTTTTTTTCTATTTTTATTTCCTGTTCTCGTTCTGTTTTGCTATTAAAAAATTGACCTGCACATTTTTCTTCCATCTTTCTAGACTGAAGAAGAATTTATACTATGTGAAATGTTGCTTGTATTTATAACATGTGTTAAAAGTTTCATACATTAAGGGACACAATTGCATTATTGACATCTTATCTACCCCTGTCAAATGTTGTTATCTACTGATCTGTGAATAAACAAAGTTAAAAAAATAAATACTTTGTTTTTGCAAAAGGTTTAACTTAAAGATGCATTAAATTTTTATTGCCTGCGTAAAACAGATTATTTTGGGGGGGAATTGTAATAGCTGAAAAAAAGTTTTATTCAACTGCTTAATACAGTATGCGGTCAATATATAAACTAATGTGTAGTAGTCATTACCATTTCTTAAACCCTTTTTTTACCATTTTAAATTGCTTCTGTAAGATCTAAACCATTTAAAAAAGCAAAATTCAACTCATATACTTTAAATCATCCGCTCACTTGATTTAAGACACTCCAGAAAAGTGTCTTAAATCATTTCTCACTGCTTCAAACCACCTTACATCTCCCTAATCCCAGACTAATCACTTGAACGTCTCCTTTGCTGCTAAAGCAGGGACAAAAATTGTGACCATTTGAGAGTGTTTATGGTTTCATCCAAACCACAACCACAAAAATGTAAAAACAATATGAGCCTTTATTCTGTCATGATCGACTACCTGCATGTAATAACATACAGAGCTTTATACAGCCTGGACATCTTTGACAGATTTTATTAATTTACAGAAAGGTTTTTAGGTCATTGTATGTTAAAAAAAATATGTAGAAGAAGTTTAAGAGGCAGATACTTTGAGAAGCAATGGGGTCTTTCTTCTAGCACTGGACATGCATATAAAGGGATTCCAAAACACTGGTCTTTATCTGTAGGTTTCCATAATGAATCAATGGTGGACATTGTTAGCATAATAAAATCTACAGTCGGAATTTGGGGACAAGAATGCTTCAAGACAGCAGGTGCGGGCTGGGAGAGGAAAGCCCGGGGGCGCACAGGCGGCCGCATCTCTTGACAGGGGATGCGGCCGCATCATTGATGATGCGGCCGCATCCCCTGTCATGTGATGCGGCCGCCTGTACGCTGACGCGGCGGCAACTGATGTCATCAGATGCGGCCGCGGGGGAAAGTGTAGTATATTGTATCCGGGGGGTGGCCGGCCGGCCTACCCCCCGGCCCTAATAGCGGTCTCAGTGAGCGGCCCGGGGGGGCGCTGCCCCCCTGCCCCCCCTGCAAGACAGTGATGACGCAAAGAAAACAGCACATATTTAGGACCCTGACAAATTAGTGGTCTCCCATTTCTCTTTGAGAAAACAAATGGCAGATTGCAACTCTATCCTAAGAGTAGAGAAAGTCAAGATTTGTCAAGTGAGAAGAACAAGATAATAAGTTAATGTTCAAACCTGTTTGTCTATGTTGAAGCCTGTTTGCAAATGAACAAACTGCTTCCTGCATGATCAAGATGGTTAGTGCATGTGCGAACTGGCTCAAACAAGTTTGAGCTTAAATGGATAATTTTTTTAAATCTTTTTGGGGTGAATCTCAAACAACGAACTTCAAATATTAAATGTGAACGACAAATGTGAAACATGAGCTGCAAATATCGAAATGCAAGGGCTTTATAGACAGTTGGGATCTATTGAGCATTATACCAGCAACACGTTCGTGGCCATCGAGCTTGTGACATTCGACTGAATTTTAAACCAGTTTGAAATTTTCAACCATTGCTAATTATTATTATTATTATTATTATTATTATTATTATTATTATTATTATTATTTTATGTTGGATTTTGGAACATTTTGGGCCTGATTCATTAGTGATCTTATCTGCTGTTTTTTGCTTATCTTAAGCAAATTCACTCTGTGCATGCCCAGAAAAGGGAGATAAGAAGCAAAATCCACTGCGTAAGTGAAGAATTTCTTTAGTTAAGATGAAAATTCATCTTAACTTCACTCTTATCTCCCCGTTTCTTCTTAAAATAAGCATCTTAACCTTTGCACAAGATAAGATCACTAATGAATCAGGCCCTTTGTTACTAGTACAATGCAGGACTGACAATCTGGCAACTTTCATTGGCCACTAGAGCTGATGTGCCTGAGAGTAAAAATTGACTGGTCTGAGCTTCCATAAGTCAAGGTCATGGCTGTTGCATCGTCTACTCTCAGTTCTTACTCTAGCCCTTGTATTACACTATTATTTGCTATACTTTATTTCCTTTTACCCTATCTTTTACACTGTTTATTTTTATTATTAAACTATTTAAAATATTTTTGCTTACCTTTTCTGGAGTCCCATTTGCAATTTATTTTTGTTGTGCCAATCCTGTGCAGCTATATTTTGCTTTATGGCAGCAAGGCTACACAATTTTCTATGTAAGAGGATATGGCTAGTCGATTGGACTGGCTTTAGCCTTAAATTGTGTGCCTATAGGATCCAATGATGTAAGTTTGTCCCAGGTGAAAATAAACCATACTTAATCTGTAGGAAGCCACATAAGGTAAAAGAATAAAACTTGACAAACTCTGTCAACAAAAGATTTACAAGTGTAATAATGTTGTGAGACTTTGAGACCACAACTTAGCCTCCTCTCCTTCCATTTCCAGATGCATGCTGTACAGCCACTGGCTAGATGGGGTACCCATTATATTAATAAGGTGTGCTGTGATTTTGACGCTAGGAGGAAATTCAACTTTTCATCTCATCACACGCTGGACCTCCCTCCAACTGTGACCTGCTACCCTTTTAATCTCTTATTCAAACTCGTGCAACCAGTTCCACTTTACTTATTAAAAATAACAATCTTAAAAGAAAATCTGTCTAATAAAAAAGCCACAGCCATTTAAGAATAAGGAAAATATTTTTGTCTGTATCGAAATTGTATGAATTTACTAAATGGTTACTAATGGTGAATAAAGTTTGTCATTCCAACATGACTGAGCTTTATTTTAATTATTTTTAAATACAATTGTCATTTTTATTACAATTGTCATGGTAGGTTTTTCTTTATGTTCATTACTTAATATGTCACTTGGACCTTTGTCATCCTTTCACAAATTCAGGCTTGCAGCATATGCAGGGTTGGATTAACATGGTTGGTGCTCACGGAGTTGTAGCTGTCTAACCAAACAGACCTACCAAAATCAGCCAAAGTAAAACACCAAACATAGGGCCTGATTCATTAAGGATCTCAAATGAAGAGGATACTTATTTCAGTCTCCTGGACAAAACCATGTTACAATGGAAGGGGTGCAAATGAGTGTTCTGTTTTGCACATAAGTTAAATACTGCCTGTTTTTTCATGTAACACACAAATATCAACTTTAAATTTCAGTGTACAAATAAGCTATCAAGTATTTGTGTGTTACATGAAAAAACAGTCAGTATTTAACTTATGTGCAAAACAGAACACTCATTTGCACCCCTTCCATTGTAACATGGTTTTGTCCAGGAGACTGAAATAAGTATCCTCTTCATTTGAGATCCTTAATGAATCAGGCCCATAGGCGATATAAGCATGAATAGACACTACACCAACAGAAATATTAGGATGCCATAATCCAATTATAGTAAAATGTATTAATTGCTACAGAGAAAATGTAAAAAATAATAAAATATTTGAAGTGTTGGGAAGGAAATATAATCATTACATTTTTGACAACTTTTGTATTAATTATATGAAGGGAATAAGAAGGGCCTTTTCTGACCCATTTGCCTCCTGAGACCATACTTTGCATGTATTCCGACCACCCTAAAAATATTAAAAACATTGTTTAGAACACCTCACCCCTCTCCTAATACATTCCCTAACTGCTATTCAGATAGTGACAGGAGGAAGCAGGTCGTGATTGGCTTGGAAATAACCCAAGAACCATTCACTGGTTCCTGACAGTGCAGGAGAAGTGGCCAGGTAATGGGAATAGAGAAGTTTCTAGGATAAAGGTTCTTGAGTTAAAGGATCTCCTTGTCACTCTCTAGATCCTGTCATGTAATTCATGGTGCTCAACTTTCCTGATGATAGCTATGTCCCTTGAGGTGGCTGAACAAGTCAAAAATCACAGTAAATCACGGAATAATGCTTAACACAAGGAAAGCAAACACCAGCAGATGCTCAGTCACCAGGGACTACTCTGAGCGGGGTTAAATTGAGAGCATCTGATGCCTGTACAGTATATGCACCCAAAAGTTTGCTCAACAACAACTGGGATTAGAATGCACCTACCCGGAAGAAATGTGAAAGTGCACATACAGGATCTCAGTGCCTGAGGCCACAAGGAACACAAGGATATGCTCACTCACCCCCACCTCCAGGGCCGTCTCTTCCATAGGGCACGATGGGCAGGTGCCTGGGGGCCCTGCAGCCCAGGGGGCCCGGCAGCTAAAAAAAAAAGTTCCTGAAAAAAAGAAGAAGAAAATACTTACCGTGCGGCGCTCGCAGTGCATGTCGGGCATGACGTCATCACGCCCGCCCGACATCCACTGTGGAGCGCAGCACGGAGGAGGGGACCAGGGAGGGAGCCGGATCGCCAGCTGAGAGCAAGGTAAGTATTTTCTTCTTCTTTTTTTCAGGAACTTTTTTTTTTAGCTGCCTCTGACGGGACCCCCTGGGCTGCAGGGCCCATATATAATCTTTTTTTTTTATATATATATATATAGGGGCCCCGGTGCACTGCTTTGCCCGGGGGCCCCAAATGTTGTTAAGAGGGCCCTGCCCGCCTCTCAATATTATTAAGTTCCCAGTCATACTCCTGTACAAATTAAAGCAAGTTTAGTGGTCACATCTTGTATTTATATATTCAAAGAAAAAAGGAAGAATGAGGGAATAAACGACAGAGAACTAGAGTGAATTGTCCAGGCGATGTAGCGTTAGTTGACATTTCCGACTCATTTAAGCTGCTGATTAATGAGGACACCTAGTAGCATCTAATACGTTGCATATGTTTTCTTATCTGTGTTCATATATTTTATATGGCAGCTCAATATATATAAATTTGACAGTTCTGGCGAGAAACCAGTGCAAAGAGACTATTTCCTCATTTATTGGACAAGCTGTTTCGTTCTGTGCTGTAAGGAAAGAGAAAGTCTTAAGTGTTAGTTGCGATATTGAATCAGAGCTCATATGCGGCGTTTCCTGTCAATATCATTAGTTTTGCCGTCCTTGACATCCGAGATGATAATTAAGAAGGTGAAAATATATTAATGAAATTATGCCATAACTTCACTTCAGGATTTGGCCTCCTTGTTACATTGAAAAGATAATCCCCAGAAAAAAGAAAGACTTCTGAGGATGTTAACAAAAGGAAAGGATTTACCACAATGGAATTTAATCCAAAGACTGTGTAGCCAATGTGCCAGCTGTATAAAACATTATTCCCTGTGTGTGTGAGAACAGAGCCATCAAGGAGTGCCATAAGCCAAAGACATGAGAAGATTCCTGAGCAAGGCCTGATTAAGGGTACAATCTGCCCTAGGCTGATATACACTGTACTGTTCCCTCACCTTCCATGCCAGACTTACGTGCGGTAGATAAAAATTAACTCCACCTTAGTTGAAAATCCGTCTTCAACCCCCCCTTTCCACACCAATGATTATGTTCCCATGTTTTCGAAACCCAACTCCCCTTGACTTTTTACAAGGGTCACGGGTATGTTTGTCACTCATTTCATTTTCAGAACGGAGGCATGAACAAGTGATACTGAAGTTAAAGGGGCAAGCGGGCTCATGCCTAAGCCTGTCGCCATCCTTGTCTCTCCTACTCGCTTATCTTCAAGCACCTACCCCAGGATGACTCATTGGGCCTGATTCATTAAGGAAAGTAAAGCAAAATAAAGAGTACTTTTTCTCCTGGACAAAGCCATGCTACAATGCAAAGGGTGCATATTAGTTTATTATTCTGCACATAAGTTACATACTGGCTGTTTTTGCATGTTGAACACCAATACTTGATAGCTTTATTTTTACACTGAAATTTAAAGTTAATCTAGAACATGCCCTTCCCCAAATATAAATCTGTCCTCACATTTTAAATATAGCTCCCTCTTAAATGCAACATGGTTTTGCCAAGGTGCAGAGTTACTCATTTTCTTTTGCTTTATTTTCTTTAATGAATCAGGACCATTGCCTTTTACCATGGGAATACATCAAGATTAAAATCTCACTACCTTTATTTTTCATGTTTTCTTTTTACTTTGGAGAACAACTATGCTCTTATATTTTAAAATAAATTTCAGTTCATACCTCTCCTTGTCACAATTTTGCACTCCCTTAAATTTGGCGCTCCCCTCCCGCCCAAATAAAAGCCTTGTGCTTTAGCAAGTCTAGCCTAGTCAGTCTATTGCATAATCAGACCCTGTTCCTGAGCAAGAGAGGATCTCCTGCTTGGACCATTAGACAGTGGCGCACGCAGGGGGGGGGTTTCTGAGTCTCCAGAAACCCCCCCCTGCGCTAACTAAGTGGCCACCATAGCGTCACTGTCCTGTACAGCAGCCGCTGCGCTGTCAAACAAGCGTCCGCGGCGGTGCTGTATTGTATACAGCACCGCCGCGGACGCTTCTTTGATGGAGCTGCTGCGCGGGTGCATGCGCAGCAGCTCTCTCTCTCTCCTGGTTTTTTTGGTTTTGGGTCAGGAGGGGTGGGGAAAGCTCCCCTGACAATCCTGTGTGCGCCCCTGCATTAGATGGGTGCAATTATCTGTTAAAGAAGGGTATGATCCTAAATTACAAGCAGATTACACTTTTTAGTGATATTGTTACTGTTTCCGCTATTATTTTTAACCTTTATTTATAACACTCCAACAAAATCTGACAGCTAATAGGGTTAAAGCCCATCACTGCTCTTTGCACTGTATTGTGAAATAATCCTAAAGGGCTGGGAATATGCTGTTCATAGCAAGAACACACGTTCTGGAGCTTAATGTGTTTTGCATTGGTATTAGATAGGGCAACAGTTCAATTTGTAAACAATGAACAGGTATTTATTGTCCTGTGGAGACGTGAATCAATGGTTAGACATCTTTCAATGAAATACAGCAGCGGAATTTGTACACCTTCCAACTTGTGATGCTTTCAACACTGGAACAAGCTTTGGGCATACAGCAAGTAAGCACCATTTAGAACATCTTGGCCAAGATATACAATGTGTCACGTTGTAACTGGACGGAGTACTTTAGATTCCCTTAAAAATGTTACAATAAATGCAACATAAATGACAGAGCGTTATGTCAGGATTAATTTACAGTCTCCTGTATCTTAAAAAGAATGGACAATGCAAGGATTAAATGTGAAGCATCCAAAGAGCAAAATACCTTCTTCTGCCAAGGACATGTTGATGTGAATGGAACTGGTACAGGCCTTGGGGAGAAAGAAAATGTTTGATGAAATGCAAATAATACAATTTTATGTACAGCAGCTGCTGGCAAACGGCCAGAGACACCGAAGGCATCAAACTCTTCTAAACCATAGCATTCATGTTCATAATAGCTACAACATATGGTGATAAGCATAGAGGCATCAGGGCCAGATTAAGGGCCACATGGGCCCAGGGCACATTTTAGTCCCTTAAAATCAGGACTACCCTGATGGAATCGGGACAGTTGAGAGGTAAACGTATGTTATTTTATTGATCATTGAAGGCAAAAACACAGTGGTTGATTATTAATTGTAGTTCAGACCTAACACCAGAATGGAGAAGAAATGTGATCTAAATGGCTTTGACTGTGGAATAATTGTTGGTGCCATACGAGTTGTTTCAGTGTCTCAGAAACTGCTGAACTCTTGGGATTTTTACACACACAACAGTCTCTAGGGTTTACAGAGAACGATGCTCAAATCCAGAGCGGCAGTTCAATTGGTGGACACGGCTTGTTAATGAGAGATGAGAGAATAGCCAGCCTGGTTCAAGCTAACCGGAAGGTGACAGTAACTCAATAAACCATGGGTGGTATGCAGAAAAGCATTTCTGAATGCACATCACATCCAATCTTGAATTGGATGTGCTACATCAGGAGTAGACCATAGCACCCTTGTGACCGCCACATAATACATAGCACCCATGTTACTACCATACAACACATTGCACCCTTGCCACTGCCACACAATACAGAGGGAAACATTGTGACCACCACACAATACAGAGACCAACTTTGTCACCGTTACACAATACAGAGGGCAGCCATGAGACCTTCACCCAATACAGAGAGCAAAAAATGTTTTTTATTGATACAAATGAACTGTGCAGTTAATGTGCGAGAATGTGATTATCAGCTGTTGGTTATTTTCATACCTCCTGACACCTCAAAAGGCCAAAGGGGAATGTTTAAGATATGTTATATATAAGTATTCTTTCTTCAAGTGTTCATACACCTGAGCAGACTTCAAAATACTCCATAGTCAAATAGTCAAACACAATTACCTGTCGGTGGCACCAGGGTATAATATACATTGAAACAGTTGGCAATTTTGTTGGAAGAAAAGCAAAGGATCCCTATGCTGATACACATGGGCCATTCACACATGTATATCATATTGTCACATATCCCCTGTTGTCACATATCTGATGTTGTCACATATCTGCTGTTGTCACATATCTGCTGTTGTCACATATCCTCTGTTATCACATATCCTTTGTTGTTACATATCCCCTGTTGTCACATATCCCTTGTTGGGCCTGTTGTCACATATCCCCTGTTGAGCCTGTTGTCACATATCCCCTGTTGATCCTGTTGTCACATATCCCCTGTTGAGCCTGTTGTCACATATCCCCTGTTGATCCTGTTGTCACATATCCTCTGTTGAGCCTGTTGTCACATATCCCCTGTTGAGCCTGTTGTCACATACCAATGATACCCAAAAATCTGCATACAGGCATAAGAATGCTAATTTTTGGCGTTGGTTAATAATATTTAGCGTAGTCATCCCAAGGTTGCATTTGAGCCAATTATGACATGTAATAACAGGATGAACTCTTCAACCAGGTAGGTCACACTTTTGCTGAATTCCATGGCTAATCAATGCAGCTGGGGTTTCCTGCCCTTTTAAAAATTAAAGGCTGCTTTACAATATTTATAAAGATATAACCCTTACAAAATACAGCATACTATGAAGACAGCTTTATACATATTTATTTTTACTTGAAGCTGTGTGACTTCTTCACTGATTTTGACCCCTGGCTCTCGGACAACTACCTTCTCTGGCTTTGACCCCTGGCTCTCGGACAACTACCTTCTCTGGCTTTGACCCCTGGTTCTCGGATGACTACCTTCTCTGGCTTTGACCCCTGGTTCTCGGACAACTACCTTTTTTGGCTTTGACCCCTGGCTCTCGGACAACTACCTTCTCTGGCTTTGACCCCTGGCTCTCGGACAACTACCTTCTCTGGCTTTGACACCTGGTTCTCGGATGACTACCTTCTCTGGCTTTGACCCCTGGTTCTCGGACAACTACCTTCTCTGGCTTTGACCCCTGGCTCTCGGACAACTACCTTCTCTGGCTTTGACCCCTGGCTCTCAGACAACTACCTTCTCTGGCTTTGACACCTGGTTCTCGGATGACTACCTTCTCTGGCTTTGACCCCTGGTTCTCGGACAACTACCTTCTCTGGCTTTGACCCCTGGCTCTCAGACAACTACCTTCTCTGGCTTTGTCCCCTGGTTCTCGGATGACTACCTTCCCTGGCTAATCCATGGACTTGCTGCTACATGAGACTCTCTGTATTTAAAGGTACAGTACCCCTACTTACTAAAGTCTCTTCCTGTGTTTTCCTGCTACTCTCAAGTAGTTTGGAAGCACAGGGGAGGGGAGTAAAAGAGTGGTAGTTGGAGACACAGGTTGCAAGATAGTTTATTGAGAGTAGGTGTAACATTTTAGTTGGATATGCCACAGATGAGTTATATGGAACTTACATCTTGGCACCGAAGACTGGAGGAATACATCTGAGTAATTTTGTTGATTTTGAACCCCACCTACCTACAATAAGAACTTTAGTTGGACTTCCTCCTTAAGGGCACATTGGTCTTATTCCTTCATGATAACTCAATGTTTTTAATCCACATTTTTTATATGTGCTGTTTCAACTGTTATGTAACTTGAGAGATACATTTACTCATACTTGTGAATTATATCTTATAGTGGGTATATACCTTGTGCTCTATAGACTGCGTATTATTGGATTGTCTATTGTTCCTATTAGCAGCAGAGAAAATTACATTTCTATTACTCTGTGCAGCACAGACCTTCAGACGTGTTTATTTTAAATATATAGTACTCCTGAAGAAGTCGCTACAGACGAAACGCGTAGAGGGTCTGGATAAGGATCACCGTCTGTGAGTTCGGCTCCTAGTTGAGAGACAACAGGAGTGTGCGGACAAGTGATATAGATATGCTGAATTTCTTTTAAGTTTTGGTATGTGTACATCTGTGTTTTAAATGAATACATTTTATATGTGTTAGCACACCATGAAAGCTCCCCCATCTGTTTGTATTTTTCCTTATATACAGTACGTAAAATATTTTTTGTTAGAATAGCTTTTGAAATGTTGTCTCATACCGTATCTGAATCTACTCTCCCCAAACCCTACCCTTCTTCCCTCCTCCAGTTTTGAACAAAAAAGGAAACAAAGGAGAAACTATAGATTGTAAGCTTGCGAGCAGGGTTTTCTTACTTCTCTGTCTGTATGTATTACCCAGTATTGTCTTATCAATGTTTGTTTCCAATTGTAAAGCGCTACAGAATTTGCTGGCGCTATATAAATAAATGTTGATGTTGATGATGATGAGAAACTCTATCTAACTTAGTACTGAAAAAGTTAATGCTGGCTATGATAGATAGGCACGTGAGCACCAGAACCGGACCATGGAGCAATAGAAGAAGGTGGCCTGCTCTGATGAATCACGTTTTCTTTTACATCACTTGGATGGCTGGGTGCGTGTTTGTCATTTAACTGGGGAAGAGATGGCACCAGGATGCATTATGGGAAGAAAGCATGTCAGCAGAGGCAGTGTGATTCTCTGGGCAATGTTCTGCTGGGAAACCTTAGGTCATGACACTCATGTGGATGTTACTTTGACACGTACCACCTATCTAAACACTGTTGCAGACAGGGGCGGGCTGGCCCGGGGGGCAGGGGGGCAGCGCCCCCCCGGGCCGCTCGGTCAGGTTGCTATTAGGGCCGGGGGGTAGGCTGGCCGGCCGCCCCCCTGATGCAAAATACAATACTTTCCATCAGATGCAGCCGCGTCAGCGCACAGGCGGCCGCATCACATGACAGGGGATGCGGCCGCCTGTGTGCCCCCCGGCCACGCCTCTCCCAGCCCGCGCCTGGTTGCAGACCAAGTACACCCTTTCATGACAACAGTATCCCCTGATGGTAGTGGCCTATTTCAGCAAGATAATGCATCCTGCCACACTGTAAAATGTGTTCATTAATAGTTCGAACACCATGACAAAAAGTTCAAGGTGTTGAACTTGTCTTTTGTTGTATCGACTTGTCCCGTATAATTGGGGCAGACTTGTTCTCCATATTCAACTAAATGAACTGTGCCTGAGACAGCCATATCTTTGCTGGGAATTGGAGAGCTACTAGCTGAGTAGCAGAAAGGGTGTAAGATAACTCTGTACAGGTTTGAATACACATGCAGTGGTAGAGGTTCTGGTTTGATTTTGCAAGTAAACTTCCATTTAGAATCTTGGATGTTGCACTAGTGTCTGATGGCTCATTGATAGCAATGAGAAAAGTCTCTGCACTAACATAGCAAACAAGCAGGTTTGGTGGACTTGGTGCTCTACTGACAGCAAGCAATGAAAGAATTCTCGGTTTGATTCCAAAGGCAGGTTTCATTTTCAGGCATTTGAATGTTGCACCAGGCTGGTTGATAATATTGAGAAAAAATCCAGAAACAATGACGGCTGTGATAATATTTAGGTGTGTTCTCTCTTACTACTGTGAATGTTGCACCAGGCTGCTTTGTGACATTGAGGAAAATACATGAGTTGGCCCAGCAAGATACTCTCAGTGCTTAGAGCCCTAGGTTTGAATCTGCAGGCAGGTATCATTTTAGTACTTAGGACATTGCACATGTTTGGTGACATTTAGAAAAGTCTTACCTTCTAAAGATACTGTGCTGGGTCATTGGACTAGTACCCAGGTGCTCTATTAACAGAGATGTTGAAGTCCTGGGGGTAAATGTATTAATCTCCGGATTCTTGAACTCCCGCGAGTTTGGCGTCTTCAGCGCTTAAATTTAAAACGGCACTGCCTTGTAAAGGGAACTTTCCCTTTACAAGTCAGCGCCGCTTTAAATTTGAGCGCTGAAGACGCCGAACTCGCGGGAGTTCAAGAATCCAGAGATTAATACATTTACCCTCTGGTTTATGTTTTCCCAGACCACATTCTTAGTACTTTGGATGTTGTTCCAGGCTGGTTGATGACATTGAGCATAATCCCCTCCCATACCTAACAAGCAAGCTGGCTCTGTAGACTTGTGTCCAGACTCTCTCTTTGCAGCTAATGGTGGAGGCTCTGGTTAGAGCCCCACAACAGCCTTATTTTAACTACCTTGCCTGATGCACCAGGATGAATAAAGAGACTGAGAAAAATCACTTACATAAGTTTAAGCTGCCTTAGAGGACTTGTTGTCTGCTTCTCTGTTTGGAGAGATGCTTGAGATCCTAGGGCCTGATTCATTAAGGATCTTAAATTAAGAAGTTTCTTATTTAAGTCTCCTGGACAAAACCATGTTACAATGCAAGGGGTGCAAAATAGTTTTCTGTTTTGCACATAAGTTAAATACTGACTGTTTTTTCATGTAGCACACAAATATCAACTTTAAATTTCAGTGTACAAATAAGCTATCAAGTATTTGTGTGTTACATGAAAAAACAGCCAGTATTTCTTATGTGCAAAATAGAAAACTACGGAGCATTAACCCCTTCACACACAACAATTCCATTGCTGCAATCAAGATGCACTTGACCTAGTTTGGCAGTTTGCTGGTGTTAAATAAAACAAATGCAGCAGCATGAGTGGACAAGCAAATCAGGCAAGAGTCTTCTTCTGGGACATAATCATCCCAGAGAACCAGATATTGCAGATGTCCTAGAGAAATTCTGCAGTCTACAATATTAGCCACCTAGTATTCTTCATCGCTAGCCACTAAAACAGGAGCAGAAGGGGTTTGAACTCAACAAAAACAGAGATCTGAATTAGAGATGAGCGGGCTCGGATTTCGGTAATCCGAGCCCACCCGAACAGTGCGGATCTGATGGGATCCAAGCACTGTTCGGGTACTTCCAGCCGCCAAAGGAATCCAAAACGAGGCTATGACATCTAAGTCTCGCGTCTGATCTCGCGATACTCGGATGTCATAAATGCCCCGCTCGCGGCCGCCATCTTCATTCTCCCTGTGGTTACTGAAGAGGGAGGTTAATGTGCTCTGTCCTGCTGATTACTTTAGTCAAGTGGGGCTTTGTCCTGCTGAGTCCATTAGTACTTTGTCCAGTGCTCTGTCCTGCTGATTACTTTAGTCAAGTGGTGCTTTGTCCTGCTGAGTCCAGTAGTACTTTTTCCAGTGCTCTGTCCTGCTGATTCCAGTGGTGCTTTGGCCAGTGTCTGTGCTGCTGAGTCCAGTGGTGCTTTTGTCCTGTATTTGTTTCTGATAAGTCCATAGCAATTTGTTATTTAGCCAAAAATGTTTAAAAAATTAAAAAACAATACAAAAAAAATACCAAAAACTATTTTTAAAAAAAGATAAAAAAATAATTGAAAAAGTATAAAAAATATTATAGAGCAATATATTCTTGCAGTCCCAAAAAAGAGGAACTGCCATTTCTATTACTACGTTCATTGTTTGTGCAGTCCCAAAAAAGAGGAACTGCCATTTCTATTACTACGTTCATTGTTTGTGCAGTCCCAAAAAAGAGGAACTGCCATTTCTATTACTACGTTCATTGTTTCTGTAGTCCCAAAAAATAGGAACTGCCATTTCTATTACTACGTTCATTGGTTTCTGTAATCCCAAAAAAGAGGAACTGCCATTTCTATTACTACGTTCATTGTTTGTGCAGTCCCAAAAAAGAGGAACTGCCATTTCTATTACTACGTTCATTGTTTGTGCAGTCCCAAGAAAGAGGAACTGCCATTTCTATTAATACATTCATTGTTTCTGTAGTTCCAAAAAAGAGGAACTGCCATTTCTATTACTACGTTCATTGTTTCTGTAGTCCCAAAAAATAGGAACTGCCATTTCTATTACTACGTTCATTGGTTTCTGTAATCCCAAAAAAAGTAACTGCCATTTCTATTACTACGTTCATTGTTTCTGTAGTTCCAAAAAAGAGGAACTGCCATTTCTATTACTACGTTCATTGTTTCTGTAGTTCCAAAAAAGAGGAACTGCCATTTCTATTACTACATTCATTGTTTGTGCAGTCCCAAAAAAGAGGAACTGCCATTTCTATTACTACGTTCATTGTTTCTGTAGTCCCAAAGTGTGTGTGGTTTAGGGGTACGCTCTCTTGTGCTGCATATAATGGAGTACAAAAATTTGGAGGATAAAGTAGGGAAAGATCAAGACCCACTTCCTCCTAATGCTGAAGCTGCTACCACTAGTCAAGACATTGATATAGACGCTGAAATGGCATCAACGTCGTCTGCCAAGGGCGATGCCCAATCTCATAGTATAGGGTATGTAAAATCCAAAAACCCAAAGTTCACAAAAATTAGCAAAAAAAGAAAATTAAAATCATCTGAGGAGAAACGTAAACTTGCCAATATGCCATTTACGAGACGGAGTGGCAAGGAACGGCTTAGGCCCTGGCCCGTGTTCATGACTAGTGGTTCAGCTTCACCCATGGATCTAAGCACTCCTCCTCCCCCCCTCTAACAAATTTAAGAGACTTAAGCTGTCATCAACAACTAGTCCAAGTCCAGCGAGTCCAAGGGTGTTGGTGGTTGCGAAGCCTGACCTTCCCATCACTGTACGGGAAGAGGTGGCTCCTTCCACCATTTGCAGCACGCCCTCTGCATATGCTAGAATGGATCACCCACAGTCCAGTTACAGATTTGGCTAATGAAGGTGTGAATGTTGTACACCGGGAGGAGGATATTGATGTAGCTGGCGCTGAGGAGGAACTTGACGAGGAGGATGCTGATGTGGTTATCATAAATGAGCCACCAGGGGGGGAAACAGTTGTTGTCCATGGGATGAAAAAGCCCATCGTCATGCCTGGTCAGAAGACCAAAAAATCCACCTCTTCTGTCTGGAGTTATTTTTATCCCAATCCGGACAACAAATGTATGGCCATATGTAGCTTATGTAAAGCTCAAATAAGCAGGGGTAAGGATCTTGGCCACCTAGGGACATCCTCCCTTATACGTCACCTGAAGAACCTTCATAATTCAGTGTTTAGTTCAGGACCTGTAGCTAGGACCGTCAGCAGTCCAGGGACACCTAAATCCCTTGGTCCTGTTGGATACACACCACCAACACCCTCCTCGTCAACTTCCTCCACGATCTCCATCAGATTTAGTCCTGCAGGCCATGTCACCAACCAGACTGAGTCCTCTTCAATACGGGATTCATCTGAGGAATCCTGCAGCGGTACGCCTACTTCCAGAGGGGAAGTCGCAAGAAAGCTACGTCTTTCACCAAACAGTTGACCATCCAACAGTTGTTTGCCATGACCACAAAGTACGACAGTAGTCACCCTATTGCAAAGCGTATAACTGCGGCTGTAACAGCTATGTTGGTGTTAGACGTGCGTCCGGTGTCCGCCATCAGTGGAGTGGGATTTAGACGGTTGATGGAGGTATTGTGTCCCTGGTACCAAATCCCGTCGAGATTCCACTTCACTAGGCAGTCCAGAAATATTAGTACCAGAGATTAAACTACGTTCACTGTTCCTGCAGTCCAGAAATATTAGTACCAGAGATTAAACTACGTTCACTGTTCCTGCAGTCCAGAAATATTAGTACCAGAGATTAAACTACGTTCACTGTTCCTGATTGGTTTGTTAAAGTGCGAATGTCCTATTTCAACAACATCAGGGTGGGTGGGATCATCCCAAGGAAAATTCCATCTTGCACCTCTAGCAAACTCTTGCAAACTGCCATCCTGCCTGCCACTGCAGTGCCACTCCTAGATGGGCCACGTATTTGTGCCGCCCACTTGTGTCGCTTAGCTTAGACATCCAGCTACCTCGGTGCAACCTTTTGGACTAAAAACAATATTGTGAGGTGTGAGGTGTACAG
Organism: Mixophyes fleayi; assembly: GCF_038048845.1. Taxonomy (NCBI): domain Eukaryota; kingdom Metazoa; phylum Chordata; class Amphibia; order Anura; family Limnodynastidae; genus Mixophyes; species Mixophyes fleayi. Next base: position 115,830,719 of record NC_134409.1, read on the forward strand.
AATAGACTGGAAATTAGTGAAAATTAATGTTATTGAGGTTAATAATAGTGTAGGAGTGAAAAATAAACAAACATATGGATTTTAGCACTTTTTATGCTTTTTTAAAAAAAAAATCAGAACCCAAAACCCAAAATCAGAACCAAAACCTTTCGTGGGGTGTTTTGGCAAAACAAATCAGAACCCAAAACCTCAAGCTAATCAGAACCCAAAACACCAAAAGTAGCTGGTGCACACCCCTAATCTGAATAATAGGCTTTGAAAAGGGATACATGGAGGCAAAGGAACATTAGTCAAAAAAACTCAATTGATAAGTGTTATAAGAGTTTTAGCAGACACATTGGAATTCTCTAACCATATAAACATGAGACCTGTGGGCGGGTGAGGTACGTTATTTCAATGCTAGTTATTCCGACACCTATACAGCGACATAAGAATTCAGAACAGTATGAGTACAACATGATTGTAGACTTACTATAAAACAGACACAGACGGTCTTCCGACCCGCCTGCTATAAATTCCGAATACAGCAAATGTTGGCCCTTCACATTTACGTCACATAATATAGCGACACTCGGGTTTCCATATTTATACTGTTCTGAATCCTTTTGTCGCTATATTAATTATATTCGGAATAACTAGCATCGGTATAATGAGTACCACCGCTGTGGATTATGAGGTGACTTCTAATATGTCCATAATTAACTGACAGGATATTTTCGAAACATCAAAGGACCATTGTTTCTCCGCTACTGAAATCATCATTTCAGTGATAATCTCAAATGACCACACTACTCAGTGATTATTATACAATGTCAAATCACACTATTTACTCATGTATTATAGTGTTATGCCTACTTTGGTCACATTGAAGATTTATTTCATATTTTTTGCATTTGTTTCACAAGGCTTTATACAAACTGGAAAGCTTAGTACTTTAGACGTACTAGGTTTTATGACACGCTGTTAGATTTAGAACTGTTAGAGTTGCATTCCTAAATTTACTACACAGAGAAACATATCAGGTTTGGAGACCACATTTCTGGATCTCAGTTGTAACATTGTGCGGTTGGATACATATTGTTCTGGAGGGCTACAGACTTCTCTTTAAATGTGTGACATCAGCCACAAAGTTTATCAAGTCTGGCCATCCAAACTGTGGGTACCAATGATTCGTCCTTTGATCACAGCTCAGAAATTTCAACTGGGGCTTTCCATTGTAGGCTACTGGGATCCCAGGATTCTCTGTAGATTTTGCACAATTGCATGTGTATTGCGCACTCAGAAGACCAGGGCGGGGCCAAACAGGGCTCCACTGCGCATTCACCCACGGCCATCTTAACAACATTATATGCCCCCGGGCAAAGCAGTGCACGTGGGCCCCTACCTATACAACCTCTCACAGGAATAAAAATGTAATTATTAAAATTTAGTTTGTATTTATTGTTACCTGCAACAAAATTCAAAGTTTAAACATTAAATAACACGCTGTACAGCTGTGCCTTGATACATGGGTGAATACTTTTTTTTTCTATTAGACCCTGCCTATGGGGCCCCTATGCTTGTGGGGCCCCCGGGCAACTGCCCAGCGTGCCCAGGGGGAAAGACGGCCCTGCATGCACCTCCCACTCTGCATGCTCAGGACAGCAGAGTAGGGGCCTCAGTTGGATGGACCGTATTTTAAAGGCTCTTCCCCAACTTTTGCTCTGGGGCCCAGTGATATAATTTTTTGCCCATTTAAAGCCTAATGCTGGGTACACATTAGAGGTTTTTCACAAGTTTATCGGGCCAAACACACGATAAACAGCCATTTGCCCCTGATATCGCCTTAGTGTGTACACTCCAATGATGAACGTTTATCATTTCAAAGCACATCATATCATAAGATCTGATTTTATAAACCGATTAAAAATCTCTATAAACAATGGAACGATGTGTACGCACTCACAACCAGCAGTGTAGGCAGTTCTCCATAGAGTTAATAGAGTCACAATCTTTTCAGCCAATGGTTATGACAGATGAAGAGCCCAGATCTCTGGGTAAATCTTGTAAAACATGTATAGTTTGTACACATGAATCGGCATGCTGCTTGGGACTTTCAGTCGTTGGTAAAATCATTAGCGATATCACACCAGGATAAATTTTCTGTAGTGTGTACCCAGCCTTAGAACGCTGACATACATGCGTGGAATTGTAAGGCATCAAATGCTTTGTGTACACAGCTGAAATTTAATTGCACTGTGCACCATGAAACTGAGCACAGCACTCAGGGAAGATGGCAGAGAGGAGCAGGACCCAGAACACCATTGGCAGCTGCATTTGACCCTGCAACTAAAGCAGCTACACCCATGGGTGTGAGTCAACATGTCAGTCTATCTGTATGTTAGTCTGTCTGTCTGTCTATCTGTGAGTCTGTTAGCGTCAATACTTAGTTTAGTATGTGTTTTAGTATGCTTTTATTTTTATTTAAACCTGTGTATTATTAGGGTTAACATAATCATAATGTCCATACATATATACTGCACATATATAATATTATCACATTAGAAGTCACAGTGGAGTTCCATGACCTATATAAAAGGACTCGGCCTGCGGTATTGAGCTTTTGTTTGAGTACTGAACACCTCGTTGGCTTCTAATATCCAGATAACTTGGAGTTTGAGGTACATTATTCCCTATATTTATTGTTTGACTTTTCAGATAGAATGAAGTACCTCATTCGCACCTATAGATGGCACTGCTGCAGTTGTTTACAGATCTTGCCATAGATACCAGTGGTTCAGTTCCCAAAATGGCCGCCTCTACTGTGTTCCAGACAGGTGCACTTAAGGGTGCACTTAAGGATAAAAGCATAAATGACCTGGCAACATCAAAACTTTTAAGAAGGTGTGATGCCCATGTTTAGTCTAGAAAATTGGTCAAGTCCTAAAAATAATTGATGATTTGAATTACCACCTTGTGAGAATCTGCTAATCTGCTGGAATCCAGCTCTGAATTCCAATAAAACATTGCGTGCACCTTTCTGTTTAAACAAATAACTCTGTATCTATTAATCTAAGGTTAACCTGTCTAAAATTCCAAAATATTTTCATCCGACCTATTTCTTTGCCAACAGAAATTGTGTCTTGGTAACAGTTTCCAATGTATAAGCTTATCTCCACATCTGAAGCAAACAAAATATCTGCGCTCATTCCTGTACATCACGGTTAGCAAAAAGATTGGCTCTCAAGTTGTTGTTGAACAACAAGTCCCAGGATGCCCTATCAGTCATCAGCTGGCATAGGGCATACTGGGACGTAGTTCTACAACACCTGGCTTGCCATGGGCTGCCTACCTCTATAACTTGATTTTTAACAAACAGAATTTAGCCAACAGCTGGAACAGGAACAAAAATAAGTTTAATAGGACACACTCTTCCCCAGCTTTTGTTCTTCACAACATTAAACAGTATTTTAGATTCTGAGCAGCATTACCCGTCACTCCATCTCAAGATGGGCAACAGCCAGAATTCTTAGCAGTGTCTATATGTTACGTATGTGTCACTGGTCTACATTAACTCCTGTAATCTGGTTTATTTTAGAATGTTTAGTAAAACAAAATCATTTTAAACTAATAAAGTAAAGTTAGTATGTGTATAAGTTTTGGCTTAGAAGTCTAATAGGAGAAACTGTTCTGTAACCCTTTTAGCACCTCATGCATTTCGGTCCATATGATCAGATCATTTTCACTTCTTCTCTATAAGTTATTTTCACCAGGGGAAACTTTTTTCTATTTTGTAGATTACCCAAGTCAATCATGGTTTTTTTTAGGGCCATTTGTACTTCCTTTTGGTAGCATATTGCAATAAATATATAGATATTTGTAATTTGGGTATAACAGGAAAAAAATGCATTTAGCCATAGATTTATCCCTTGTTATTTTTTTGCCAGTTATTGTAACCCCACAAATATATTGCTACATTTATTCTTAGACTTGTAACATTTATAGCGGTTTCTAATATGCATACTTTATTACAGATTACAAGGATTGAGTGGTGTGTTATATTATTGGCATCTAAGCAAATGTGAAAGTATGTTAAGGCTGGTTAAGAGTGCACATGTTCTAACACTAGGGGCAGTGCGTAGAGAGCCTTTCTGTGTCTGGAGATACCCTGCTAGACCAGTGGCCCATTGATGTCAAAATAGGATTGGGGGCTAACCTTATTGCATGGGCTACACTGAGGATCACTAATCCATACATCCCCTTCCCTCTCTACACTTCCTTATTCAAAACTCCCATCCCCTTCACACACATAGCTGGTGCAGAGACCACAAGGGAGGCAGACCGAAGAGTCTGCCTCCAACATCATAAAATAACCTGTAAGTGCAACTCTCTGGCTTTATCATAATATACTGGCAGCTATCCCATCCCCTAAGTAGTGGAGCCTCAATAATGCCCTACTATTTAAACAAGAAATTTTTGAAAGAGTAAATAAAGAAATTATAGACATCTCTCACTAAGTCATTTGGGAGGCACACAAACCCACCATAAGAAGTGTGTTAATAAGCATAGCAGAGGCACAGAAAAGAAACAGAATTGGGATGAATCGCAGATTTGGAAGCTCAGATTTCGGCAATTAGATTAAAGCACCAGAACATAGCACATACAATAAGCTTCCAGCTCTCCAGAGCCAACTTAATCGGATCTTGTCTAGTAATTTATTGTCAAGGCTAGTCAGTGGGAAATAGTCCTATTTATTAAATGTAAATGCTAGTAATTTAAAGACAGGGCTTGTTGATGGGAAATAGTCCTATTAAATGGAAATACTGATAATTTAATTTTGGGGCTACCTGGGGGGAAATGATTTAATGTCTAGGCTGGTTGGGGGGCAGAAGGCCACATTTTCAAAGATGGAGGCTATTTATTTCAAGGTGGAGTTAGTGGGGGATGATGTAGGACTAGAGTGTTCACTTGTTTCTTGGTTTTCCAGGAGGTGACTAGTACCTACCTCTTTTCTAAACAGTGCCCCAACATTCCAGGATTCAGACAAGAAACAACTAACCTTAAGACACCAGGAGCAGGCAATGAAACACAGTCCAGCAACAAGCTATGAGAACATATAGATAGAGCTAAGCTAATTTGTGTTTAATTATGCGTTATTCCAGCAACCTAATGCTATCATCATCATCAACAACATTTATTTATATAGCACCAGCAAATTCCGTAGCGCTATACAATTGAGAACAAACATTAATAAAACAATACTGGGTAATACATAAAGACAGAGAGGTAAGGGGGCCCTGATTGCAAGCTTGCAATCTATGGGACAATGGGAGTTTGAAACACAAGGGCACATGCTACATCATATTGCACATTGGACCAGCTAGAATGCAAAGGTAACAAGTATTGAGTGGGCTGTGTGATCAGTCACACAACTATGTTGGTCAGAGGGTTGTTGTCTTGTGTTAGCTGTGTAGAGGGTGATAATAGGGTAACCTAGGGTGATTAATAGAGTGGTTGGGGAATACCATAAGCTTGCCTGAAGAGGTGGGTTTTCAGAGAACACTTGAAGGTTTGAAGACTAGAGGAAAGTCTTACTGTGCGAGGGAGGGAAATCCACAAAGTGTGTGCAGCCTGAAAAAAGTCCTGTAACCGGAAAAGGGAGAATGTGATGAGAGTGGAGGAGAGACGCAGATCTTGTGCAGAACGGAGGTGTCGCGTTGGGATATATTTTGAGACAAGTTAGAAGATGTATGTCGGTGCAATTTTGTTCACGCCTTGGATGTTAGTAGAAGAATTTTATAATGGATTCGTCAAAAAACAGACAACCAATGTAGAGACTGACAGAGTGGCTCAGCAGAGGAAGAACAGTTTGCAAGGAAAATCAATCTAGCTGCTGCGTGCAAAATAGATTGTAGGGATTCAAGTCTGATTTTGGGAAGACCAGTAAGGAGGGAATTGCAATAGTTGATGCGGGAGATGATGAGTGCGTGAATTAAGGTTTTTGCAGTGTCTTGTGTGAGATATGTGTGTATTCTGGAAATGTTCTTTAGATGTATGTAACATGATTTAGATATAGAGTCGATGTGGGGAACAAAGGATAGCTGTGAGTCAAGGATTACACCTAGGCAGCGAGCTTGCAGAGAGGAATTTATGATCATGTTATTAACAGAAATAGAAATGTCAGGCAGGAAGCTTCTCTTTTTGGATGGGAATATTATTAAGTCAATTTTTGAAACATTGAGTTTGAGTTGGCGAGAGGACATACAAGATGAAATGGCAGAAAGACAGTCAGTAACATGAGACAACACAGATGGTGAGAGATCAGGAGAGGATAGATAAATTTGTGTATCATCCACATAGAAATGATACTGAAATCCAATGGAGCTTATTAGTTTTCCAAGAGAAGTGGTGTAGATAGAGAATAGCAGAGGACCTAGGACTGAGCCTTGTGGTACTCCAACTGATAAAGAAAGCGGAGCAGAGGTGGATCCACAGAAATTAACGCTGAAAGAGCGATTAGATAGGTAGGATGAGAACCAGGATAGAACAGTGCCTTCAAGACCTAGTTTTTCCTTTAAATTCTAGGTGGACTTTCTATTAAGCTTGCCCGTAACAGTCGAAAATTTATCAAATAGCCCACACGCAGCCTTCACATACATGAATATGAAGGACAATCAATCGACCATTATTTGGTGTTATTTAGGTTGTGAAGTGTTGCAGTAGTCACTTTGGAGTCTCTCCCCTAGGGGAAAGCTGGAACAAAGGAAGCACAAAGAGATTGATATTATTATTAATATGTCTAAAAATTATATTCAGTTGCTTTTTGTAGAAATACAGCCAAATGTTTGCTCACTGAAAGACAACAACGCTTGTGGGTGCCAGATCCTAGTTATTCACATATATATATATATATAGTGGCCAAAAAATGTTTTCATTGGTATTTCCATTTTTCCCACTACCATGGTGTGATCGTAAGATTCTGCCTATGAGATGGAAGTGAGTGGTCTTACCTTGGGCATAGAAGCAGGAAATTTGGATAGAGACAAGATGTATTCTGTGAGGTCCAGATCAGGGATTTCGGTTCCCTACAGACCAGAGTATAGGGTGGGCTAGTGAGAGCCTGGAGAGGCACCAAGGTACAGTAAAAGCCAAAGATGCCAAACTGAGTCCTCCACAGTAAGAGAGGCTCATGAACTTGGTTGCTTCCAGGTCAACAGGGATTTACGGGAGGTGGAATCCTAGAAGTTTTGGATCGAGGATGAGAGGACAGTGTCCCTTAAAGTTTTGACACAAGTAAAGCTGGTCTCTCTGTATTTTCCATTGTGTTTTGTCTAACTTTTTTTTTTAAGTTGTGATTCCTATGTGCATGTATCTAGTCAGTTTCCCCATTTCCTAGTCCCTAGCAAAGAGAAGTCAGGATAGTAGTAAGTAATAATGACTCTGAGTAATGGACAAGCTCAAGGTATCCTGTAGCTTAGCCACTTAACAGAAAATTTGAGCTCCTAGACTGGTGCATCAGTAAATCAAATAGAGAGGTGCACATGCAAAACTGGAGAGGTGTGCAAGCAGGCAGGATCACAACAGCTTTGGTGGTGGAGTTTCACACTCCAGGGGTACTGGAACAGTATGTAGCAGATCTCTTGTTTACCTAGAACATCAGGGGTCTGACACAGAAAGGGACTGATTCATAGCCAAATGCAACTTGCACGTAAGTTGCATATTTAAAAAGAGCACAGAACTTGAGTGTAGTTCTGACCAAATCTCAAGATACGTTTTGATTTGAATCTGGGTGTATGTAGGCTCAGCCTAAACAGTACTTGCTGTATGTAGACACACATAACTGACTGCAGTATACGCACATGCATAAGTACAATAAAAGGTCACATAATAAAAAACTTTTATTTTATCATAAAATAAAACAAAAAAAACTCTTAACAGTTTAATTATTTATATCAATATTTATTTTCAAATACAAATTTTTATTTTTTTATTTTTTACATTAATTACAAAACTAAAGAGGATTTTTTGGATTACTGTACAATACGTTGTTATAGTATACTTTAGTTGTATACAGTTGTTCTGTGATAGTTACTGGCATGCATACCTGTAATTTTTAATTCAAAGATTGTGCTGTATCATTCATCACTATCAGTTGGCAGTTACACCTACCCTGAAAATAAGCATATTTATTACTAACACAGGGCTTGAATCAGCCGCACCTTACTGTACGTGGGCTACATTAGTCCGTCCCTTCTCTCCTGTTCAGCTTCTCAAGTCGTAGGCAGACGTGAGTGTCAGTTGCGTGTGGACATAAATTGCATGTAGTTGCACTTTTTGGCTTATTGTCCTTTCCTGGGCATGCACAGAGCTATTTCATGCTAGATACACTACACAAATAGACAGGCGCCCAAACACGAATAACATGCAAAGTGTTTTAGAGATGTTCATATGGAGGGTTTATTGTTTAGAGGTGGGCCTGTTCCTGTCCTGATGGACTCAAGGCATTTTTTGTCCTTTATTGAAATGACTGTGGTTTCATTTAACAATGTATTATCCTATTTCACTTCATAGTTATAGTTTGTTTGTCTAAAAGTCGGGAGGTACGTTATAAGCCTAATGCAGGCTAAACAATTATTATTATTTATTTATTTATAAGGCGCCACAGATTCCGTAGCACCAGATACAGAAGCGAGTAACAAATAGGTGAGGTAATACACATAAGTAGCACAGATGAGTGTAAGTAATGCTATGGGGAATCACACGGAGTGCAGCAAAAGACATGACAGGACGTACGAGGGAGTCAGAGAGTAGATAGACATGGGACAATAGGTAGAGAGGATCCTGCCCGTGAGAGCTTACATTCTAGAGGGAGGGGCAGTGAGAGACTGTATGAATGACTGGAAGAAAATAGAGATGGCAGACGAGGAAGAGGAGGTGATAAAAAAGATGGTCGAGAGGTGGTAGGATAGGCAAGCTTGAATAGGTGAGTATGAGTGAGGGTTTCAAGGAATGAAGGTTGGGGGAGAGTTAAGTGATGCGGGGTAGGGAGTTCCAAAGATTGGGGGCAGCACAGCAGAAGGCATGGGAGGAGGTAATGAGAGGTGTATTGAGGCGGAGGTCAGAAGCAATGAAAGCAGATGTATGATTGGTTGCTATGGTTTTAGTACATATTTGCACCTTTGAGCAATATTAATAAATTACCTTCACTGAGCTGTTTTTACATGGGTTCTATCATGGGAAAGAAAGAAATTCAAAACAAATTAGCATTTTCCAAGAGTCACCCATATTTTACCATTTTAACATTTCAGAGTGACAAAATGATGAAAAACAAAGGAATTTAGACATTTCAGGTTCCAACAGCTCAATTATATTATTACAAATTCCAAGATATGTCAGCTGCTAAATATAACATGTGAGAATAGGACAGTCATTACATACTTCCAAACATTCCTTCAACATGACTGTTGTAAAATTATTATACCATATTTGATGCACAATGTTTTTATGAGTCCAATATACTTCAAGATCAGGAACAGAGCACAATACAGGCATTTCACATACACATACTGATTGTCTAACTCAGGGTTGTCCAACCCGCGGCCTGCGGGCCGCATGCGGCCTAGCACACCTGTAAATGTGGCCCAGAAGGAGTTTTGGTTGTGGCAAGGGGGCAGCACTGTTAATGGAAAAAAAAAATCCTGCAAAAAAAAAGAAAAGAAAATACTTACCTTGCGGTCACGCGGTCACGTCAGCTGGTACTCCGGCTCCCTCCCTTTTCTCTCCCCCTCCGTGCGGTGCTCGCAGTGAATGTCGGGCGTGATGTCATCACGCCCAACATCCATTGCGGAGCGCAGCACAGAGGAGTCACCCGCGCGAGAAGAATAATCAGCAGCACATAATTGGAGATAAGAAGAGAAGAGGACAGGAGAACAAGCCGATTAAAAGGTAAGTTAAGGGGGATTTTTTTTTATTATTTCAAGGGACGCTGACCAGTGGATAAAAGTCACCTGGTCCTGGAGCATCATGGACCTTATCTCCCTGCTACATACTTCTACTTGTAATACTAATGGGGCATTATATATTATTCTCTTTGGCCCATTATAAGTTGTTATCCCTTAACTAACATAGTGGTGTAATTAGCAAAACAGGTCACAATTTGGGGTCACAGTGATGTATATGTCAGGTACCGCAGGCCTAGTCAGGGCACCCTGATATACAATGCCTGGCTTAAATGCACTTTATTGATATTGCATCGAAACAATACAAAAAGTGATTATAGTATAATAACTAGAGAGGATTTTTTGAACAGGGCGATTGAAAGGTAAGTATAGGGGGATTTGAAAAAAAAGTGATATATATATATATATATCACTTTTTTTCTCAAATATATGTGTTAACTATGTTTTCGATGGTTTTTTGGATGATCAGCTATCGTTATTGTTAGTGTATCTTATGTGCGGCCCAAACCAACTCGTCGTCTTCCAATGTGGCCCAGGGAAGCTAAAAGGTTGGACACCCCTGGTCTAACTCTTGGGGCGGATTCAATTAGCCACAAAGTGTCTAGTGACCATTCTGGAGATACTTCCCAGTGGATATTTTTGCAGAAATATCCGCTCATTTTTCCTTGCACCTCGATGTGGTGCGAGGAAAAATGAGCGAATGTTTCTACCGTAGTAACGGTAAAATTGCAGAGCTAATTGAATCTGCCCCTTTATATTTTTTGTACAATGTGTGGTTGCCATGGTACTTTCATCTAATGATGCATTATTCTTGTGGACACGGTGTGTGCCTCTGCTGATGATGTCCCTTCTGTCTTCAGAGCTCATCCCTGTAGTATGTTATCATAAATAAAGATGGGTGAATCCACCCATTCTAAAACTTAGCTGATGTCAGAGATTCACCAAAATTTGCCAAATAATTTACACCACTATCAAATTAGGCCAATCCTAGTTATGTGACAGAAAACATAAATTATATTTTATCAAAAAGTATTAGAGAGAGAATAAATTAAGTTAACCCTATAGACAAGAAAATGTATTCTTCATACTGGGATGATCTACAGACAAACAGGAATTAGACATGAACATAATGGAGGACATCACTAAAATAGCATTACAAGGAAAGATATAATCATGGGAGACTTTAATGCACCTTATGGGTCTTCTGCAAGTTCCACCAAGAGTAGGGACACCCTAATTCCTTAAAGGGTGCATCCCTCAAGTAATTGGTAGAGGAGCCCACTTGCAAATAATCAATATTAGACTTAATAATTAAAACTGGTGCTAGAGTATCAGATGTGTGGGTGAGAATCTAGATCCAGCAATCAGCAAGCAATATAGTTTAATATAAAAACAGAGACTGACTCATCCTCATGCGAACAAAGATATTCAATTTTAGTAAATGAAGAGACTAGTGAACCTTCTATAGGGTGCAGACATCTGAGTGGTATCTATAAACAGTGGGAAAAATAAAAATAACAATATAGAAACAGAACTTTTAGGAAGGTTAGGAAAAGCAAAAGGAAAAGAAAGCAAATTTGGTTCTCCAAATGAGGTAGCAAGTATATTAATAGCAAAATGTAGAAAATGTAAGCAGACATGGGAATTAAGACAAATAGGTATAATTGCTAAGCAGAAGAAGGATAAGAAAGCAATTAGGAGCAAATGTAAAAGCTGATGTGAAGATGGCACATTCAGTAGGAAAAGGAGACAAAACCATTTAGGTATATGAGTGGTAGAAAAAAACAATAGTGCGGATAGCAAGACTAACGACAGATGTGAATGGGACAATGGTATAGTAAATCATCTTAAAACTTATTTTTGCTCTATAGCCATAGCTGAAGGAGAAGTTAATGGTCCACAGTGACGTAGCAGGAACATTGGTAGAAAGAAGTTAATCCACTGAGAGAGGAGAAAATGCCAACAGAGCTACCAAAACGGAATAACTAAACATGGTAAAAGTTTATGGGCCAGATGGGATATATGCAAGGTTATCAAAGAGCTTAAAGGGTGTGCTGATCACACAATTTACATACTTATACAGCCAGTCACTTGTTCCAGAGAAAAGAGAAGAATGAAGGTAGTCCTGCTGCACAAAAGTAGAAGTGAAGAAGAGTCTGCCAACTATAGGCCAGCGAGTCAGAGATCTGTAACGGGGAAATTAATGGAGACACTGTGGAAAGAAATAATTGTAGAATATCTACAATCTAGCAACTTGGAACATGCCAAGCAGTCTGGATTTACTCACTGGAGATTATCAATGGTCAAAGACATCTGGTTGACTTTTTTGACTGTGTGACTAAGCTGGAGCCATAGGTGTAGTATATCTACATTCTAGGAATGCCTTCGACACTACCCACATCAAAGACTAAATAAATGAGAAAGCTTGGGATTGGATGCAAAGATAGTTGAATAAATAAGATGTTGGTTGAAGAATAGACAACAGAGAGTTGTAGTAAATGGATGGAGGGGACAAAGATTACCAGTGGAGTGCCCCAAGGATCTGTACTTGGTCCAGTGCTCTTTAAGATCTATATTGGTGACATTACTAATGGTATTGAAGGTAAAGTCTGACTTTTGCAGATGACACAAAGATATGCAACAGGGTGGACATATTAGGGGAATAAATAAAATGATTGTTGATCTTGTAGACTAGAGGAATGATCAAGGCTGTAGCAACTACAGTATAATATGCAAAAAATCATGCATTTGAGTTTCAAAAACTCAAAGGCTCATTATAACATTAATTGCACTAAAATATCAATCACTGTGAAGGAAAGGGGTCAAGGAGTCCCTTGTTTAGACTTGAGGGTATGCAAACAGTGTAACAAAAGTTATGGGGAAAGCCAGTTGGATGCTATGAATTAGTAGCAGTAACAGAGATAATAATGCCACTCTGTAGGTCATTGGTGCAAACCCATCTGGAAGAGCGTGTTTAGTTCTGAAACCCATACCTACAGATGGACACAAATAAATTAGATACTGTGCAAATAAAAGCAGCTAAAATGTTGTAAGGTCTAAACCACAAAACCTACAGGAAGCACTAAGGGATCTAAACATGTACAGCTTGGAGCAGAGAAGGGAAAGGTGCAATATTATAGAAGCTTTCAGATACATTGAGGGTTTTAATAAGGTTCAGGAGGGAAACATTCTACAGAGAATAAGAAGCATTAGAACAAGAGGACATGTGGTAAAACTGGAGGGTAGTGGAAATGTGAGGAATGTTTACAATATGCATATGGAAGTGTAGGATAGGGGGAATAGCCTCACAACCCAGGCGGTATGTAGACATGCTTGGGATGGGCATAAGACTATGCTAAATCTGAAAAAAGCTATAGATCAATTAGATTATGAAGTTCTCAGATATAAAAAAAAATAGGCAGACTTGATCGGCCGAATGGTCCTTAAATTAATTTTCTTTGTTTCTACTTTTCTATGCAACCTATAAATTCCACTTAAAGAACATCATCTAATGTTCCATGTCTATAACCTTATAAAAGATATAATCGTAATAAGGTTCAATTGCTTCTTTGCTGACACACTGAAGGGGGAATGCTCCTCACATGTCACAATGGAGCTTTAAAGCTCTGAAGATGCTGGATTTCCCTTGCATTGCAACATGTCATCATGAGAGTGAATGAGTTCTACCAATGCTAGAGCTTCTCCAGCTGTTGCACAAGACATGCTCATCTGACACCAGCCTTTCTCTCAAACTCTCAGTGATGTGTTGCAGTTTGCTGCTCCACACAATTGTAAAATAATTGACAGGAAGTCCTAGAATGAAAAAGTTTTGCCATGATTTCTGAACCTTGAACAGAAATTCAACCAAATCGCAACCAACAGAATTTCTGGGTTTTCCTAAACCTCTAATTACAAATGAATAGGTTCATGGTTCCACTACTAAGAAAATAAAAACAAATACATGATAACCATAAAATAAAAACACTATTAATTATACAAATGTGCCAATTGTATATAAAAGAATGTTAATGTTGTGTTCGTGTTCTTGGACTTAAAATCCTCTACAGTATAACACTTAGGGCCTGATTCATGAAGGAACATAAATGCCGTTATGTGTCGTATTTGGCATTTTTTCACTCTGCGCAATGTACAAAATTGATACATTTGCCAAAGAACACAATTCATGTTCAAACGTAAATGACACATCTGATAGGCGGAACGCGGAGGAGAAGGAGTGTATGCCCGTAGTCAATGTATGGTAAGGGTGGTCCAAGCTCGAGTGCACACAGCAGCATCTGATTCAAGCTTTGATCCAATCTAAAGTACGTGTTGTTCAGTTATATCACTTGCACCAGCTACAGATCAGGTGTAAGTGATAGTGATGATAATCACATATACATGCTAGAACATGTGTTTGCAATCAGGAGCAAATGTGAAAATGTATTTTATGTACAGTAGACATTACTAACATGCTGATAAATGTATTTTATTGGGTAGGGTGAAAAAAAAATATATTTATTAATGCTTTTTCCTTAATAACTATTTCATTAACAGGTGACAATAACTGAATACTTTTTTTTCCTGTTCTCTCTAATCCGGGTCACGGCACTTCCTTTATCGGCAGCACGGTGACTTAGTGGTTAGCACTTCTGCCGCTCAGCACTGGGGTCATGAGTTTGATTCCCGACCATGGCCTTATCTGTGTGGAGTTTCTATTTTCTCCCCGCGTTTGTGTGGGTTTCCTCCGGGTGCTCCGGTTTCCTCCCACACTCCAAGATCATACTAGGAGATTCATTGACTGCTATCAAAATTGGCCCTAGTCTTACTATCTGTGTGTATATTAGGGAATTTAGACTGTAAGCTCCAATGGGGCAGGGACTGATGTGAGTGAGTTCTCTGTACGGCGCTGCGGAATTAGTGACGCTATATAAATAGATGATGACGATGATGGGACATTATATTCCACATATGTATTTTACGTATCCAGCAGTGGGTTGTGTCTGTCTCATTACAGCAAGTCTCATATCGGTAGAGTGTACCTAGACCCATATTCAACAAGAGACATTTCTTCAGGTCTGCTGTTTGTTGACTACGTTCATTATGAATCTGGCCCTTAAAGAGTAAATATAAATGAGACCAAAACAATTTGCCCACTATCTGAGTTCCCAGAATGTCGCTGTTTTTACTGTTTCTTGGTTTAATGGGGTTGTTCCCTTTGGGACATTTCTGCTCTCTCTAGTAGTGATGCTGTGGGAACCCCTTCTTTGGAATCCTCACTGCTACTCTTTATTCAGAGCCTCTTTGTGCTGTCACAAAATACAGTGCCAAGTATAGAGGTTCATAAGGAGGCTGGTAAATCCAATCTTCTGTACAGGGAAGTCCACGGCCAGTCCATCCAGGTACGACATTAACACCTAACTCCAATCCATAGTGCAATGAATGCTATGTATGACCTGCAGCCTTTCAGTGCTAGACAGCTTCTAGAGGGGCTCTAATTACAAAGTAATGGTGGGTTTAGGGGAAGAACAACTCCATGAATTTGCTACTCATGTGAGGCATCAGTTAGAGACAGTAATACGGTGGAGCTGCCCCAGATTATCCTCCTCTGTCTAAAGGTTGGAGAACTCACAATGGAGATACCAGATGGCTCTGATCTCTGGCATTCCAACCTACCAGACCTCCCAATTTCCCAGTATCAAAAGTCCCTACTTAGACACTTAATCAATACTGTGAAAGCCATAATGGGCAGCACAGTGGCTAAATGGTTAGCACTTCTGCCTCACAGCGCTGGGGTCAGGAGTTCAATTCCCGACCATGGAAACTGGAGCACCTGGAGGAAACCCACGCAAACACAGGGAGAACATACAAACTCCACCATGTTTGCGTGGATTTCCTCCAGGTGCTCCAGTTTCCTCCCACATTCCAAAACCATATTAGTAGAATAAATGGTGATGATGATTATGATCATCCCTGTAGACTGGAAATCCCCATCTCCTCCTACTTTGAAGGTGTGACTGACCAGGATTGATTTCTACATGTCTATGGATAATATCTCCATGTCAAGCTATGCTGATTACAGTGACCTGGTTAGATGGTTGGAGTTTAAGGAATCTGCTTCATGTAGCTCCTTAATGGCAAATTGATGATCTCCTAGTGTTCGTGAACCCGCCTTTGTCCTGGCAGCTAGCAGTGCGCCTCTCAACGATGCTACTGTACCGATTAACCAGTAGTGCAGACAGAACTTAGTATTAATTTCCATTGGCAGCAATGTTTCTAAGATAGTACATGGCATGAGGATTTCTGAATGTTACTAAGGTAAGGTGTTACTAAAATGGATGCATCTGACAGCAAACAAAATAAGATTAATAAACACTAGTAGACAATGAATAAATCACCAAAATGTTGTTATGGTAGTACACACCAAAAAAAGAGGGAGGGTAACAGTAAATTTGAACCAATAGTATTGCACAGAGGAAGTTACTTTTATGTTTGTTTCAGAAGAAAAAGGAAACAGGATATAATGCTTTATGGATCCTAGTGAAGTTGTGAAACAGGTAATAGTGGTCCTCGCACTGAACTCACACTACAGTGCGATAGAGGCATAAAGATATTTCCATCAGTCCTCAGTCTTAGATACAAGTGAAAACTGGTGAAAGTGAAAGCCTCCTGTACATGCAGTCCTCAATGTGATCTATACTGCAGTGTCATGTGCTGCTTACTCCCAGGAGAGAGCCAATTGGCTGGGGTAAACCTTAGTCATGAGAGGACGGATCGTGAGGGACAAAGCTGAAGTCGATGGGTTTAAGAATGTAGAATTGTGAGGGACGAAGTCAAAGCTGATAAACAGGCAATAAAACAAGACTCTTGAAACACCACCAGAAAAACACATTTCCAACATTGCTTGTGCAATGATTGGTAGGATTGAGGATCTTACAAAGTTTGCATACAAGTGAAAACTCTTAAAGCTAAATGTATAATTAGGCGGGTAGCTAAAACTGCTGAATTTTGGCATTTTGCCGACAATAAAACAATAATTTTATTACAGGCAAAGCCTGGTGGGTTTAGCCTTTAACATAATTGCCTTTTTAAAAACCAACAGCAAATTACTGAAAATTGGAGGCTTTAAATACTGTCCGATTGATACATTTACCCCTTAATATGAATTGACAGTACCTTTAGCAAAGTGCTGATTGCAGTAAGTGAAAAAGAATGTGCAGCTGTCAGTTTTGATGATGCATTGCCATCTGTTGGCTGTAGCTGGCATTGCGGCAGATCCTCACATTCTGTAATTTTTCTTTAGTTAGTGGTTTTGGGATTTGTTAACCATTACTGTTGGTAACAGATAGTAGCAGTTTCTTATGTTGTATCCTGAGAAACTGCATATTGTTTCCTCTTACATGAGTTTGAGTAGTCACCGAAACATTATATACCAAAGTCGAGAAACCTCTAGAGAACAACAGAAATCTCTTTGATTTTCATTTCACCTTTATAGCCAACTTCTTAAACCCTCTTTTTTTTGGACAGTTGTCTTCCTGGAGCATATAAACAGAAGATCCGTAGTTATCTCTACATCATGTACGATAGCTCAGCTTACAGAAATGTATGACATGTACGTGTGTTGAACTTTCATTTGCGTTTTTATAAAACATAACCAAACTTGCCGAATGTGATCTATTTTTTTTTAGTAACCCAAAGATGGAACAAATCTATTCTGGGCTTAAGGGAACAATATGTCTGTAAAGAAATTTATTTTTGTCTGTCACTGGTTTTATTAATTATTTTCTTTCCTGTGGTTACTCTTTACAAGTTTGCAATATGAGTCTGTGAGTGTGGGTCATGGTGGATGCTGTGTTTCTTATGTTCCTGGTATTGATTTATTCATAGGCTTTATTTGCTGTTTGCGGGTTTGCCCGTAGTTGTAATTATTTCTGCACTAATACAAACACAGTTTGAATTCTTTCTTCTCCTGAGGCTAGCTCGTTTTAAAGCCAAAGGGAAATTAAATGTCATTTTTTTCTGCCGTTTTGCTGTAAACTGAAGATCCAAACCTCCACATTTGTCCTAACAAGATAAAATGGTGTGTAGGAATATCAGTGGCTCTTAAAGTAGAATAGAACTAGTGCTGGGCCTCAAGGTCTGGACATGAAATTTATAATGATGGTTTGGCTGGTCTCGCCTCGCTCCATTAATATTGCCCCCAGCAGTGGACAGTGAGGATAACAGAGTTTACATAAAATAGGGATATTTATATTAGACAATATATGTCAGGATCTGCCTGCAAGCCCATTGCATTGCAGGCTGCTTTGCCAGCCAGCTCCTGCCTTTTGGACTTTATTATATTTATATATCTATAATATAAATGTCTAGTGGCGTGTGTTAGTCTGTCTGTCTGTGTGTGTGTGTGTGGAAAAAATAAAACCAAGCTGCAGCGCCACCTGCTGGGCGGAGTTATACACTGACCTACTAAATTCTTAGTGTGTGTGGGGGAAAAAATTCAGAAAGGGCTGAAATTTGGTATACTAAGATGTTTTTAATTTGTTAATTTAATTTGTTAATTGTTAAAAGTGTTTATAAAGATTTAAAAAATATATATATATATTTCTTGAAGGAGAAGTAACAGTTGGGAGTGGTTGGTGGTTGCCGGGGGTGACAGTGGGGAGTGGTTGGTGGTTGCCGGGGGTGACAGAGTGAGAGGAGTGTGATACTCAGCACCGCTGAGAGAGATCCCTGTGTCTGGATAGATGTGGCGATGAAAATGAAGGATGAGGTGATGGAGAAGAATGATGAGGTTGTGACATGTAGACAAAACCACGTTAAAAAAGGGCGCTTACGTCGGGAAATAACGCTCTTCCCCTGAGGAGGCCTGGGCTATGGCCCAAATGCATGACAAGAACCTTTTTAAGACCTTAAGTAGCTTGATTTGACTAGAATGCATGAGTATTGTGCACGGGTTAACATATATATACATATATATATATACATATATATACATTGTGGCAGTACCTCTATTCACCAGAGGTGCTGTTATTGTGCCTTCTTTGTTGTACTAGGGGTTAACCTTCTAATTTATCATCCCTTGCACCTGGGTGTGTTCCTACTTATACCAGTCACTCCCAGTATACATTGCTGCTTATTGTTGTCCCATGCTGTTGTTGCTTTTCCATGCTTCTGGTTTATCTGCTGCCTGGGATCTCTTCATTTCACCTACTTACCTGCATCAGCTGTATACCTGGTAATACCTTCTGCATTCCCCTGCTATGCTGCTTACTACTCCATCTGGTTTGTACTTCCCAATAAACATCATGTGTTTCATCATATTCCTGGCTCTTTAGCTGCATAGAAGCCTGACAAAATAATTGTGGATGTGAGAACAAAGTGTAGGGTGCTCATGAGAGCTTACAATCTAGTGGGGGAAAGGACAGAGCGAAGATAGCATGAGCAAGTATTATACTGGGTGGGGATTGAAACAGCAGGGATTGGGGTAGGATAGGCTTTAGTAAAGCAATGGGTTTTCAGAGAGCATTTAGATATTTGCAGGCTGTGAGAGAGGCTGATCAGTCGTGGTAACGAAATCCATCAATGAGAGAAGTCTTGTAAGCCGTAAAGAGATGGGGTTGTCAGAAAGGAAGCCTAACTGTTGTATAGGAGTAATTCCTGAAAATAGGAACTAATTTCTCTAATAAAAAAATTCCATGCTGAAAAGCCTACTATATCATCACCCCCTGCTATTTAGTTTATATTTCTGCCCAAGGGAATATTTCTTAGTATTTTATGGACCTGTTCTGTGAGTAGGACATGGAACGTAAGTAAGAAGTGTTATATGAACCTGATTAGAGCCAATACACGAGGGACTGAGATAGACTGCATAATGAACTTCTGAAGTATATAATTCCTGAACCACTCATGTTCTTCGAAGGTCGTGCTTATGAACCAACACTGTTATCGCAACAGAGGTCCATCTAAAATCCAGCACAATGTATTTCTATTATTAAGCGTAGGTATAAAATTGCAGTATATATGGGGACATTGCCCCAACCAATCCTAAGCATTAACTATAGACCCTTTGCAAGTGGTTTGGAGACCCGCTACGGTCTTAAAAAAGCCCTGATTTTCATTGGACTGTGGAATTAAATGTAATATAGGTTTTGTGCATGCACTGAGCTCATTCTGTGACGTCAGTCAGGAGGAGGAGGTCCAAAAAGGAGATGATACTATGGCCACAAGAGCACCATGTGATAACTGCGAGAGCCTCATAATGTCCATCTGTTGCCTAAAACTGGTTTACAGAGACATGGTAAATTTTCCTTAATCTTGGCCTGTGATAAATGAGTGCATCAATAACTGAATATATACTAAAGATGACAATGTTACACAGCACTGTTACATGGGGGCATAAGCCTCAGTAACTTTACCTATTTTATATCTTTTACATATATTTGGAAACTATTAAAAAAAATTATCTTATAATATTAAATGTTTTACATTTATTAGACAGGGTTTATTAAGCATTGTTGATATCTCTAGTCATAAGGGACAAGACATTGAAGCTGAAGCTAATCACACACACACACTATAATTCAGGAATCATCACCATTTATTTATATAGCGCCACCACTTCCGCAGCGCTGTACAGAGAATATTCGTCAATCACATCATTCCGTTCCCCATTCGATCAGAACATACACAAAGCACTAGAGTTAATTTTCTCAGCAGCCAATTAACCTACCAGTATGTTTTGGGAGTGTGGGAGGAAACTGGAGCACCTGGAGGAAACCCACGCAAACACGGGGAGAACATGCAAACTCCACACAGATAAGGGCATGGTCAGGAATTGAACTCATGACCCAGTCTTGTGAGGCAGAAATGTTAAGCACTAAGCCACTGGATCTGTGGTCATATTGACTTCACACAGCCACCTCCTACAACTCTGGTTGTTTGACATGTCAGGCCAATCAAACAGATTATAGTCGGGCCATGTATTGGGAAACTGTCATTTAAAATGGGCAAATCATCATTGTAAAGATCTAAAATAATAGCGCATAATGAAAAATCAGTTTGCAGATGACTCTCAAACAAGGGTGTCGGAAAAGGGAGCAAGATCAACCGACGTATTTCCTAAAATAACCTGTGCTGCTGTTAGATTTCTGATTTGGGTTAAAGGTCAGTGTGTTTGCTCCCGCTTCAAACCTGAAGACCTCCTGGGCATACAGAAGTTGAAGGCCGAATGCCATCAGGTGCTCAAACGCTAGCCAAACACACCTTCAAAATGCAAGTTACATGATTACATACATTTTCTTTAATCCACATTTTATTGAAATTAGATACAGTGTTCATGCTTATACTGCAATATGGAAAGAAATATTAGAATGGTGTAAAGTTGAACTTGGAGAAAAGAATGTTTGTGTAAAATAATGCAGCAACCAATACAGAACTCTTCAGTAACTGTGGCAAGAGATCCTATAGATTATGTGAGCCAAGAAAATTCAATACTGAAACACCTATTACAATATGACTTGTACATTATAAAGCTGAAAGAAAACACAGCAAGCCAATATAACTGAGACGGAGAAGAATGTTTTCACATCATCTAAATATCTCTGTGGCGTATGAAAAAAAGATTAGAAGCATTTTTCTTCTGAATGATAATAAATGTACGGAATACTTACTCAGCTATAAGAATGAAACATGACACCCCAGGGAGATAGCCAAGAGAAAAAAAAGGTAATTTAACATTATAAATGAATTGCAAGAGAGTCTATTTTCAAAATAGTTCACATGTTCCATGAAACTTAATAGAGCAAGAGATTCTACTGCGGAATCGCCAGACAAACCCAAACATTTCACATTACACAATATTTGTTTCTAAAGGTTCATATTGAAGATTTACACTAAAAGTTCACTAAAAAATAAAAAAAAAAGTGGAATATTGTGTAATAACTTATGTTAATCAGAAAATTTTCTTCAACATATTAAAATAAATAAGTTAAATTATAAAAAAGAAATGATATATATATATATATATATATATATATATATATATATATATAATATTATATATCAATTTTTCCCAACAAATAAAGTTTTAAAACTGTAACAAGATCCTCAAAAGTTATTACTAGTTATTAATACTAATGATTTTCAGATTATTCATTCAGTAATCTCTTTAGACAACTGCAAAGCAGACCCTTGATCTAGTTAACCATAACCAAATATACTAAAGAAACCAATCTCATCTCCAAAACTTGACTTATTGAGAACAATCACTTTCTAAAACATTTTAAAATAACACAGTTCCATGCAAATTATGACGAAAACTCAGTTCCTGTCTGTTCCCTTTAACTTGCGCAAACGAAAATATACATATTTGAGGCACAACTTATTTGAAAACTAAAAACAAATGATCGGAAAGCTTTTAAAATAATAACACGATCATTACGTACATTATCACATCATTATTTCACCGAAATATAGCTGTGTTTACTTAAATGTTACAGGTCTTCTTAAGTAATCTTGTCTATGGCAAACTGATCTGCGCTCCAGATGTACATTTTAGAGGGACTGTGCCGCACAGGAACTGGACATAGAACAGAGATGAGAACATCTGAATGTTTGGAGAATCGTAGCAAATATGTTCTCCCGAGCACTTTACATCAGACCGCTGGGATCTGGAAATGTCATTGGGAAGAAGGGAATGTCTTTTAAACAGTCAGAAGCTAATGCTGACAGCGTGCAGATCACCTTTTTGGCAAAGCTGTTAAGAGCAACGTTCGATTTATATCCCCAGCTGACAGCAACCAGTAAGAAATACAAACACCTTTACTTTATATCTCAGTGTATTGTTTATTAATTCATTAAAACACGGTTGCAGGCCCAATATTTTGGTGGAACAGTTAAGGTACAAACGTTAGCAATAAGCAGTAAATGCAGTGGTTCTAAGTGATAAGTCATAATTCTAAGTCCAGGTGGGCAATTTTAACAACTAGGAGAGGGTTGTTAATTTGCACAGGACTGAGACTAATTAATGGGTCGATGGTTCAGCCAGTCTTGGGATGGTATAAACTAGAGTTGGCCTGGTCAACCTTTGGCTCTCCAGATGTTGTGTGAAACTACAAGCCCCAGCATGCCCTGCCAGATAGCGGCTGGAACTCTATCGGCAAAGCATGTTGGGGCTTGTAGTTTCACAACACTTGGAGAGCCACAGGGTCTCCAGGACTGAACTACAATGTGCATGTAATTAGCAGACTTTGACATTTGTCTAAGGAAGCAGCTTTTGGAGCTTCAGAATCATAATTGTCTTGCAGCTGATGTCTTTTCTAGTTGCTAGTTTGTTGGACTGATAATTATCACAGTAATATTTGTCTTTTATAGTATACACTGTTTATGGGAAGGAGAAGTGCGCAGTTTCAGCAGCAGAATGGTTAGTACCACCCCTGGGTACAACACCTTTTTTGTTACAAAAATATAGATTCTTGGGGATACTAATTATTTTTATCTATACTCATCTGGAACAGAACTGATGCAAAGAGACTATGTAATCATTTGCATAGCCCCACCCACTTTCCTGGTGAAGGTGCATCTGACAGCACCTCTCCCTTTTTTATGAAGGAGGGGAAACAATTAAATCCAGCAAGTCCGATCAATTAATAGGGACTCTAATCCAAATTTGATTTTTTTTTATTTTACCTTCATGTTTCTAATGTAAATGCTTAGTATTTAATTTATAAAAAATACTCTTGCTATAAAACTTTACTGCATTCTTGTTATGGTATTGCTAAGTCCGCTTGCACACCTCACTATTCAGAACAGGTGCCATTGTTTCTTTTCCCCCTCAACATCGTTATCTCCTCCTAGAACTGTCCTGACAATCTATATAAGGTGCGATTATCCCTCACACTACACTAGTTTGGGAATATATACTAGTGGCAAACAAGGTGCAGCACATTGGAGTATATGATGTTATTGGAAGGGTGGTTAGGATAGAAAATATAATAGCAGGCAAAGAAGAAACAGAGACACCCTGAATATTATCACAGTCTGCACAGAGTGATAACATAATACTATGGCTATTACTATGTCTAGCATGTACATTGTAAATTAATCAAAGACGGCAGCTTCACGACATGGTAGCAACAGAACAAGTATTACGGCTGTACATTTACCATCACGATGCTTGTTAAATAGCTTCCCCATGCTCTCTCTGGTAATACCCAACAAATCTCATCACCAGAGGTACCCACTTGTTGTATATATGATACATATACTCCATTGTCCATGTAAGGTTTATAGCGGGGGTTCCCAACTTCAACCCTCAATAACACTAGAAGGTCATGTTCGTTAATCGCGCTGGGTCAAGAGCAGGCTGGGCTGGGGGGGGCAGGTGGAGCCTATGCCCCCCTGGGCCGGTCCCATAGTGGGCTTCCTTGGACTGAATCACCTTTAAAATGTTCCTAATAGACTGCCGAGTCGAGCCTTGCAACCCAGGGCTACAATTTGTCAGCCCTCCCCTTGTAATTATTCCTCCTGTTTCCACGGATATCCTGAAAACATGACCTGTTGGTGGTACTTTAAGATCGGAGTTGAAAATCCCTTGCAACATTATCCATTTGCAATGAGGCTGGACCATATATGGTTAATACCCACCTGCATGTCTGTCATTTTCCCCATTTAACAGCATTTTCTAATGATTACTGTAGGGCATTGGGCTTGTCTTGGGGCAAAATAGTTTGCAATAACTTCAGCCAACTTATGTGTAATTCTAAAGAAGGACAAAACAAATTATGTATACTACATTAAACGGTTTATTTTTGCAGCCATTAGACAATGCAAGGAAGCCATGTCATATGGATGCTAAATAAGTTTAAAATGATTGCTTATAGGACTATTGCTATTATTTTATATACTTTGTCATGAACAATGGAACATTAAGGCTGAAACATTTAATAAAATGATCAATTTATAGTTTACTAGCAGTTATTGTGAGCGAAGATTTTTGCACCCTTTGATAACTATGGGTCTACACATCTAAACCCAAATCAATGCATCTGACAACACAAAATAAACACAATCTGTCTTATATACACATGTAAAGTGCATATCTGGCATTTTAAAAAGCATATATAAATGAAAGGCCTAATAACTGTACTTAAAATGTCATCATTCAAAACATACACAACTAATAGGTTATTTTTGCTTTTGATTTTTGTTTGCTCTGAATGTTGACAATTATATTAAAATAGATCCTCTTTTTGTCTTAGTTGGGTCTTTGTATTATAATTATGTTCACTGTTTTGCTACAATGAACCTCCATAAAAAAAATAAATTACGTTTTGTCGCTATTTGTGAAATGTCTCTCACTAGGACAGCGGCCGGTGGATGGCCCAAACGATAAGTCTGCGCATGCTCAGTGAATTAAATGGACATCTATTCCTGGTGGCAGAGCTATAGCCTATCCTGAACTATTTATATAGTAGGGTTCAATGTAAAGATGGCATACATCAGGTTAGACAGAGAACAGGTCAAGAGCTAGCAGCTGATGGAAAGAATTAGCAAGAGGCGAGTTCACGGATCTACTTTTCGTCGGGGCTGAAATGCAGGCAAATAGTTGGTTAATGCATTTCATAGATGGCATTAAGTTTCAAAGAGCTTTAAAAAAAAAGTTAATATTTTCTCTGTGTTTTATAGGGTTACCAAAAAGGGTCAATTTATAAAGCAAACTCCCTACTCTATCCATGATCTACACCCGCATTTGCCATGTTTACCAAATGGAATAAATCACAAACCTGCTGAGGATCTCCCATGTCCCTCCACAAGGTCTGAGCACCTTGGATCTCCTTTTACAACCAAAACCTGCTCAACCTATAAGACTGACTCTCCCTCCTTCTCCAGTTCGGTCCCTACAAAAATTATAAAATGCTTGCACCCTGAGGCTTCTCAGCGCTACAAATTGTAATTGTACAAATACCAGGCAAACTCCATCCCCCTCCACATCCTTTCTATAGACTCCTACATATAACAGGTATCATCAGCCCCTGTTATTTATCCCAGCCTAGCTTACAGTTCAATGCCTGCTTGTAGTTAATACAAATCACCTTTCCCAATTTCTTTTATTTATATTCAGTAATGTTGATATTTCTGCAATTTGCCTCTACAATATTTGTTGCCAATAAACAGTTTAAAAAGAAAAAAAAAAAAGTAAACAGAACGCTTTTTATACAGAAAGTTTACTAGAAATGGGGTTTACAAAGCTCACGGGATATCTTGCCCGCTCCAGCACCAAGTGTAGTTTAATCACTGCTGGATAAGACAGGGTTGCCTTCTGAATTTGTTCATCATCTATTTAACTGTCCATCTTATTAACTGCACCCAGGACCATTTTTGGGTACAGAGTGTGCAAGAGTATATTTCTAAAATATATGTGATTTTTCCTAGTTCAGGACCTCATCACCTAAAAAGGACCACTTTACATATAGGTTTGCAAAATTTGATTTTCATAATGTATTTAGTGACTAAAACTGTACATTCATGTAGTGACCTCTATTCCTTTGGTTCAATGTCATTGTGTTTATTGCCTGTGCACCTTTTATTAATTGTACAGCTCTGCATGAAATTGGAGAAATATAATAGTGGTTTTGTGGGCTATTCTGCATTGTTGGCCCGCACATGCATTTAAAGCAAAACAATGTGAAATTTCTTCCATCCCAGACATTCCTATAATCATACTTATGATATGTAGATCGTACATATTTTATATTTATTCATTTCATATGATACCTCATTTGTCATCCACCAGTGACTACAGTGAGAAGGTTTCAACATGCCTGCAATCTGCTATATCTGCAGCCCAATGCAATCAAGTCATACTGCAAATAATACAATTAAACCATTTTAAAAAAAGGTGCATAATTGTACATGATAGGAAAACCAAAATAAATGTAAATTCTTCCAGTGAGCAAACTCTACTTCAAGAAAGTGGGGTGTCGAGAAGCAAATGAGAAGGAAAAAGGGGGACTAATGGGATATTGCACAGAAAAGCTATGTATTATTAAAATAAATATCTGTTATGTAGATATCTGCTTCAGTAGAAAAAGTACACTGCCATTCCCAAGCATTGTGTCGTTATTGATTGTGGAGGACATAAATATTCTGCCATTTATCTCCACACTTTGCAAAATAACTCTGCAAATATATTAGCAAACATTTATAGAAAAGAAACAATAAAGTCATAATAGTGTAGGTTTCCTTCAAAGACTTATCGGACCATTATAATAGTCCCACAAAAAAAGGCAATGTCATAAACCCAAATTATTTGTAAAAACAAGATAAACATTACGAATATATATATATATATATATATATATATATATATATATATATATATATATATATATATATATATATATCAATTTTAGAATTGAAATTACATTTTTTTTTTTGTTTAAAAACACAACAGTAATTGAAATGTACAGCATATTTGGTCTTGCCATTTCATCAGAAGGATAAAACATTAAGGTGGGAAAAGAAAATCAGTAATATTGCTGCAAAAATATATGGTTACAATCACTGCTTTTTAATTAACCAATGTAATAGGTAAATCAATATTTTTTTTTAAAAAAAGAAAGGTTTTAAAATCAGTGTTTAAATTGGTGAATAGCTGCAATGCTTTTTTGTAAAGTGTATGACCCAAACTGCAGCCAAAATGTATGCAAACTTCATACACAAACATTTTAATTACATACATCTGAAATAATATGCATTCCTTGACCCTTTTTCCTAAAACTTGGTGAAGCCTGAAAGTCAGATTTGTATAAATAAATTGTACAAATACTGGGTTGCACAAAAAGAAAAAAAAAAGTTGACAAAGTGTTTTAAGATATTTCTGTTAAAACTATGTATTTTGCATTCTGTATTAAGTTGTTAAATCAAAACCACTTTATAATAACAAACCAACTTTTTATTTTGTATTCTGTCTTTCTTTGGCATATGCCTTGTACCTTTTGTTGGAATCCTTTTTAAGCCATAGAAATATACAAATCATATAGGGCTGCAAAATATGTACATTACATGTACAACACACAGAGAGAAAAAAAAAGAACATAGATTTACATTTCTTGATGACAAGTAAAATATCTTACATTAAATAATTCAAATGTATAGTCTGGATTGGTAAATTTGCTCTGTCTTTAAAACAAATTATTCAAGAAAAAAAAAATCTTGCTGTCAAAAATTATATAAAAATAGATTTTGCATAATAAATCCAAAATATTTCATTTAGTGCTTACTGTAGTTTATCATTTTTGTAGTTTCTGACAAACAGTATGTTATGCATGTGTAATAAATTAAGATATTTTAACCACTGTAAGGAAACAGAGTACTGGGAATAATAGCTTTACATTATGGCATGGAAGTGTTAATAATTCATTAATATAAAAGTAACAGCTGTAATGTACTGGAAAACAAATGCTGCTGTATGTGACTTCAATATATATTTAAATAAAAAATTGTTACATTTTTTAATTGCATTTTTACTAGGTTTATTTGTGATATTTAATTAAAAAATGTTATGGGTTTTGCATTAAAAGTCATGTTTATAATGCCCTTCCAAAAAGGAGGTAAGGATACTGTGAAAAAAATGGCTTCAAGTGCATTATATTTAGTGAAACCCACCCTTAGTACCTCTGATTCACCCCCTTTACCCTACAGCCCATGAACCATTTATCAATATGTGATATAAAAATTTTTTAGACCAGCCCCTTTGAAACCTGACACCAATAAGTAACATGCTGTAAAATGTATCCATACAATATGGAAAAATTGACTCTTTTTTGTTATAACGATTCAATTTGTTGATTTGAAATAAAAAAAAAAAAAAAAAAAAAAAAGGAAAAAAAGTCGCCTAGGTAAATGTGTAAATAAATACATACATTTAATTACTGGCAGTATTTAGGGATATATATATACACATATAGTCACAAAAGCTTTGAAATAGAAAACAGCAGACCACAATTTCCCATAAATGTAACCATATTGTATGTAAAGTTTAGTGTATAGTATTAATATTATGTAAGGTATGATTTCTTAAAAACTGCTTATTATGATTTTGTATTAAAATGGCTTTAGCTCATAAAAAAAGTGGAACTTTAAATATCTTAATCTAAATACATTATGAGATATGAATTTAAAAAAATATGTTTTGAGTGATGTGGGTCAGGCAAATAAGTAGCTTGAAGAATTTAAAAAAAAAAAAAAAAACCAAGATGACCCAACCAAAACCGGTGATAAATATATTTTCACAGATTTTTTTTTTTCTTAAAAAAAAAAATCAGAAGATTTTTATTTATTTATAAGAATAGTGTAAGTGTACTGAGTAAGAGGGATACTTTGATTTGTGTTATTTTGCCTGAATTTGATTTAGGTAAATATTTGACTGGCTGGTAGCTTGTCAGTTAACAAGGAGTATGAATATTTTAAACTGAACATATAAGACTTTATGCATAAGACAAAGTGCAAATCCCCTCTCAGGTGGTTTCACACAATGAATAGTAGTTCAGGGTAAGAAAATAAAATGTCACCAGAGAACAATAAAACCTCTGCATCTAATGGGCAGAATTGTGAGCATTTTTGGAGTGAACTCTTCATAAACCACTAAACACACACTTTGAAATAAAAAAATAAAATAAAAAAAAACAAAAAAAAAAACTTGTCTGTGTCCATCTGTATGTTGTGTTTCACTCGCTCTTCCATATAAACTTGTCTTTACCTACTATACATGTTCTAAATCCTGTGCACTTCGGTCTTAGTTTATCTAATTATATACTTTTAAAAAGTCTTTATTTCTGTAAATAAATATTTTCAGTTCATTTTTTTTTTTTTTTTTTTTAATAGCTGTTCTTTTTTTTTTTTTTTTCCTCAAAGAGCGGCTGTGATATGAGAGAAATGGATCCAGTTGCTGTCTGCTTGCAACTCCTAAGTGACCTCTATAAATTAAAGCAGATATTCAATATTGTCCGTAGTCTTTTGCTTTGCGTCTTACTTGCATACAAACTGGTCAACGATCTCGGTACATTTCTTGCATTTGACGTAACAGCACCAGTGAAACTTGCAGTGGCACCTCTCAGTCTGTACGGTTTTGAACTGATCGTAACCCCTACCACAGCACATAAGCTCACAGCCGTCCATGCCCTCCGAAGTTTTATTGCACAGCCTTCCCTGGGTTCCTAAAGATCCAGTACTTTCGTTGCGAACACAATAATCCGGACTTGGGTCGATGTAAACCAGATCGTTCGTGGTGGGAGAGTTGAACTTGTTGTTTACCTGAACCAATTTCCCTCTGCTGTTGAGTTTCATGGCTGCGGCACTATCGTATTTCTCCTTTAAAAGGTCTCCCACCTTACGGAAGTCAGCTAGTTGAAGCCAGCAAGTTTTCAGGCTACATGAACCAGATACTCCATGGCATTTGCAGGCAACATCCGCCAAAGTACTTACGGACTGTAACGAGAGGAACAAAATGGAGAGTTTAGTGCCGTGCTCATAAACAATTCCGAGCAAGCATACAGACAGATTTTTCACGGTAGACAAAGACTAATTGGCCCATTGAATCAGCTCCAAAGTTATTTTGGTCCCTGAACTCATTCTAGGAATGGCTGTATGCTCATACAAACTATTTTTGAAAAATGTTTATACTATATTTGTTTCCATCACATCTGCTGGGTGTCTATTACAAGCATTCACTACCAACTTTATAAATGAATGCTTCCTTGCATTAACCTGTTCCCACCCAACCCTCCACATTTTAACTCTTATCCAGCACTGTGATGATCAGAATATAATTCACTCTTAAACAATATTTAAGTGATCACTCTTCCGCCCCTATCTCCCGCTGCACACATTCAACAGCAAACATTTGAAGGGCCATGAAAATCAAAAACAGAAGAAGTTGCTTTATATAAAAGCTACTAGTAATATCCACAGTCCAATATAAGATTGGTTAGAACTTAGAAGGACACTGCTGTTTGGCCCCTCAAAAAGTAAACATATTTGGAAAAGCAAAATGGAGACAATTAAGCCCCCCACCAGTGATCCACCCAAACAATACCCTGAACAGCCACCTGGTTTCACACAAACCACATCATGAGGACATGACCCTTTTAGGATATACAAATTAAGACAGTTCCCCCAAAAGAGAGACTCCAGAGGTATGTGTAAATGGAATACCAGCTAGCTGCTATTAAATATGTGCAAGATAGAGAATGATATATATATATAATATATAAAAGCCTAGCGGCGTGTGTTAGTGTGTGTTAGTGTGTGTGTGTGTGTGTAAAAAACTATTTTCTCAGAAAGGGCTCATCCAATTGACCTGAAATTTGGTATACTGACATTATTTGACAAAAAAATGATAATAGTGAAGTCAGTTAACTTCCATCATCCTCCCTTCCCCCCGTGGGAGGGGTAGTAAAGGCTAAATTAACCAGCTGAGGGCTCAAACTCTTGACCGTGTGGGTATTTATTTACCAGAGCCTGTCTTTGGTCATGGGCAATTGTATGTCGCATTTTCACGAGTACGGAGAAGCAGTGATGTGAAAGTGCAGGTTATGAATACTGCCCTTCAAGGAAGACTGATTGAGCACAGCAATAAGGTGTTTAGCAGAAACGTTGTGTATCGAGAGGTTTTAGAACAGTAAGACGATGGAGATTAAGGATGTGGCGATGAAGATGAAGGATGAGGTGATGAAGATGAAGGATGAGGTGATGAAGATGAAGGATGAGGTGATGAAGATGAAGGATGAGGTGATGAAGATGAAGGATGAGGTGATGAAGATGAAGGATGAGGTGATGGAGAAGAATGATAAGGTGGTGAAATGTGAACAAAACCACGTTAAAAAAGGGCGCTTACATCGGGAAGTAACGCTCTTCCCCTGAGGAGGCCTGGCCTAGCCCCAAATGCATGACAAGAACCTTTTTAACACCTTAAGTAGCTTCATTTGACTAGAATGCATGAGTATCATGCACGGGTTAACTATATATATAGCTTTACAATGAAAACAATAGTAGAGGTGGCAGTATAGCATACCACTGTATACCAGTTCACTTCCACCACTGTATACACTCAAACGCATTGGAAATTTCTAAGCGACGGTATAAAAAAAAATGCATTCGTTATGTTAGTGAATGGCATTTTGCAGTGTCACAATGAAGGCAGTAGGAGAAGTGGCGCTCTAGTATACCATCGTATACACGACCGCTGAATGTTAGTGTGTTTAAATACGGTGTGTAATATTCCTATCTATACATATACACAGCCATCCACCACTGGATGAGGAGGCCTGAAAGATATTGTATATGTCCTCCTAAATGACTTCTCCGATCAGTGTAGGGGAAAGCAATTCTGTGGCTGTTGTTTAATATGTATTTTGGCATCACCTACATATTTAGACATGATAGCAGTCTTAAACACATTAATGTAATATGTACATTATAGTAAGAGTTGGACATATATA
Organism: Mixophyes fleayi; assembly: GCF_038048845.1. Taxonomy (NCBI): domain Eukaryota; kingdom Metazoa; phylum Chordata; class Amphibia; order Anura; family Limnodynastidae; genus Mixophyes; species Mixophyes fleayi. Next base: position 115,863,153 of record NC_134409.1, read on the forward strand.
TACTATTGGCACAACATTTCATATTTTAGATTTTGGCACTTAGTGGAAGAAAAGATCATTATATCATTTTTGTATTGAATATGTAAGAGGGGAAAAAAGCAAGAGACAGACAGCAGGGCAAAACCATTGTTTCCTCAAGAAAACCCCAAGGGACTGGCAGACGGGAGATACCAGAACAGAAGGGTAAATCTATGGTATATTGAAACAGGTCAAATACTATAAAAAGTGGGTTATCTAATCAGTCATCTTTCTAATAAGGTTACCCCATGAGTAAGAAGTCAGTAGGGATCTCTCTTGTGGGATTCCAATCATTACCTTGTATGCAGCCCCTTCTCCACTGTTCTAAGACCAAAACCCAACATGAGGTGGGTAATTCAAGCCTACTGCCCAAGATATCTAGTAAATAGGACCCCTCATTTGTCAGTTTCTGTGGCCAATCCAATCAAATGCATCACACACACACACTTCCTATTCCTAGCACAGTGAAGACGGACATTGAATATGAGGCAACAATGGGGAGAGACCCCCTCCAAATGGACACTTCACATAGTAATAACATCTTCACACTTGAAAGCTTTAGGCTGTTGCTAAAGAACAGTTCAGCAGTGCTGCCATTTGGGAAGAAAAATTTGGATAGAAGTGATGTCACTCAAGCCTCCCTGGAACCCCACCCCATGATCTGGGTCTGAGGATCATTGATCAAAACTAACACTAGACAGCATTGACCACATGGATATATCAGTCATGGCCCATTCTTTTTAGCAAAACTGAGGAGTAATTTTTAAATGGATGGTAAAGGTAAGGTGTATCGGGGGAGTACAAATTATACAGGATTCCTACATTATTAGAATTTGGGAATAACAGTTGAGAGCTTTGTTAGGACTCACATAATAGTAGAATTAATGCTAAATTTACAGATACAATTTAGCCAAGGATTAGAGCTCACCCCAATGGCTCTTGGTAAAGTGCGAAGTGGTTCCACATTTAGGATCATCTTGGTCAAACAACTAACTTCAAAGATGATTCTCTTTATTGAATCAAGAGGTCTCTTGCATTAATTTATATGGGTAGAGGTGATGCCACTGTAGCTTAAACCCCCCCCCCCCCATCTTACTATGAAAAGAGCAGAGAGTGGGCTTTTTCGGAGCATGAGCGGCCCACCTCATATACCCATTGTGCATACATTTAGAGCAGATAGGGGGCCTCAAGGAGTAACGCTGGGGCCTTGGATGGGGGTGAGGCCCTCAGCCCCTGCTCCCACGGTAGTTCCGCCACTGCTTTTATCCCCATTTCATCATTTATTACGCCACAAATTACTCAGCGCTGTACAGAGAATGTGTCATTCTCTGTCCCATAGGAGTCTACAATACAAATTCCATAACACTCAGACACACATTAAGGTTAGTTTGCTCACCAGCCAATTAACCCAAAAAAACTAGGGGAGAACATAGAAACTCCACATCGCTGTCAGAAATCAAACTCATGACCCCAGCGCTGTGAGGCAGAAATGCCAACTACTGTGCCACCTTATCTCATCCCCAAGTAGAAGTATCTTTAGGGACTTCTCTACCGTAGGACTTGGCAACGGTATACTTTTGTTTGCCACCATTTGTCTTTCTGCAACCTAATCTGCAATATAATATAAAATAGTACCCTTCAAAGGCCATCACCTGCCCCATACATTGTTTTGTAACAATCAATAATCCTGCTCCATTTCAATACTCCTGCTCCATCCAGTACCACTAGCTGTCACTTTCCCAAGCACAATATGCCACTGATTTCGCTTTTTCACAATCTGCCCCCAGTACATTGTTGTGAAGCCCTAATGCAAGGGATTAAATTGGATATCAGCCTCTGCTGGGAACACAAGTTAAGGATTATCCTCTAATATGCAACAATAACAACAAAAAATGTTGGGGCGAGAGTTCACAGCTGTGTACTGGTTGATCATGTGACTAACTTACATCATAAACAGCTTCTATGAGGTCACTCAGCCCGAGTATAAAAAGGTATTGCCTGGCACAGAACACTCACTCATCAGCCGAGTGTGAGCATACACTATGTATTCTCCGTTTACTGCTGCGACATCAAGTTTCAGTTATTACCTTATTTATCTTTTATAAAATATAAAAATATATATTTGCAAATTAGCTGCTAGTTTTAATTTTATCAATATTCCATTATCCTAAAAGGGAAAACTCCCAAAAGCTTCAAAAAAAAAAAAAATTAAATATTGTGAACATTTTCCATTGACTTTTCTAATTAAAATCCTATTATATTTGTTATCAAACTAATTGACATGGAAAAAAAAAAAAATTATATTTGTAATCAGCGGCACTTTAAGACAATACTTGTCATCAGGGGCGGGCTGGACTGGGGGGCAGTGGGCACCCGGGACTCTCAGTCTAACGGCTGTTGGAGCCGGCAGCCTCCCCCTGTCCCCCCCCCACCCCTCCGTGGATGCATTAGCAGCCTAATATTAGAGGCGGCCGCATCGCGTGTCATGTGATGCAGCCGCCTGTGCGCCCCCCCGGGCTGAAACCTGCCAGCCCGCACCCGCTTTTATGGCCATTCCTTTTATAAAGGAAACTTTAGGGGGAAACAGCGATAATGTTAAGAGTAGTGCATCAAGTTTGCCCAAGTGATAAAAAGGTCTCATGTTTCCCTTGAACCAGAGGGCTGAGACACAAGGTCCGTTAGTGCCTACCCAAGCTCTACAACTGGGTAAATGCTGGTCTCATGGAACAATGGCAAATATCCCTTTTGCCTCTTTAATTAAACAGGCCATATCCGACATTAACACAATTATCAGAGAGGCTATAAATAAAACAGAGATTTATTTTTATTAGAGAGTATAGCGTATATATAGTATAGCTAGTCATTCTGCTGACTGCAATGGTGCCGTCCCATCTCAAACTTATAGTTATACAATCACAATACTTTTTTTTTGTTCGGTTTATTAATTCTACTCATTTTGCTGCCTACCAAAACTTTCTGCTTGCGACAGCTGGCCCTGGTTGCCTCCTTATAGGTGTACCCCTGACTGCACAAAGTGCTTGCACCCAGACATTTTTACAATTGCTTGTCCAGCAATGCAGCATTCCACCACAGCTTCTCCCTACCAGGCTGGCACGGAGCACTACTGCGGTGGAGGGTATGCAAATGCATTTAGCTTTATGAAGGTTCAACTAATATTGATACTGTGAGCATATAAATGTTTGGCATCATAGGGGAACTGTTGGGCAATATACGCTGGACGCTGGCAGCTGCATGGTGTTGGCATTACAACACAACATTTGCATGCTGTGCAGTGAATTTATAGCTTTTGCATTTATCTATCAATTATTTGCAAACATTGGCGGATATTTCCTCTTCAACAATTTGAAACTGTTGAGTGAAGTCAGGCAGGACTGCACCTCTGATGTTATTCAACAACCATCATTCAGTCTACAAATCTGAATTGTGAGAGGACCACCACTAAGACTGACAGGAGGAAATAAGGCGATTATGATACAGAGACAGAAGTAATGGCTCTCTTAGCAAGCTAAACCTCTATAAGCAAATTTAGTAACACCTTTATATAAGCTAGGTATAGTACTGCTACAGAATTATTATATTTGTCTCTTAATACTTACATTAGACAAATAGAAAGATACAATAAAATAAAAAACAAGTCTAACTTTATGATTGACAAACATATGGGAGTAGGACTAAGCAATGCAATTGCACAATATCCTAGGTAATCTCTGCAAGGATAAGTAGCTACACCTTTATAGACGCAAGTGAAAACCTTGTAATAGGATTATTATTCCACATTGGTCTTATTTCTGTTAGGCCAATTCCAGATAAATAACCTAATCAGAAAAAGTGATAAAGATTTATTCTAGATATCACAATGATTTATTTTGCTTTCCCTTGAATCTATCAGTTAGTGTGTAGAAGCTTGACGTATTAAACCGTTTGGATATATTGGGGGTTTATTCAAGCAAAATAGCTGTTTAAGTCACAAGGCACATTGCCTTGGTAATTTGATCACAAAGTCATTTTGTAGATCCAGTTAATGTGCCAGACACATACAGCTAAATATTAGTGGACAGTCTTACATTAGGCACGTAGTAACAATTGGTTGCATATCCTTTTTTTTTTTTTAACCATGCAATCCTATCACATCAGTCTTGCTTCGAGCCACCCAGTTGTGTTCTATAGATGAAACAAGGAGCAGGCAGGTACAGGATCAGCCACGAAAGCTGGAACCTGCACAGCCTCAGTTCAGGAGAAACATGCTCTCCAGCAGGGCTTCTCTGCAGGGCTTCTCTGTGAATAAGCTTTGTTAGCAAGTGGACGAGATAAACCAAAGCATTTCATTTTTACATTCGGTGGCTATTTATCTCAAGTCTGGTGCAGTTATAGTGTCTAAAGAAACTATATACATTCTATTCTTCACATTTTTTTTTTTTTTTTTTTAACTATTGCCTAAGAAGTCAGATACACAATTGTGTTTTTAACCTGTTTACAACACATGTAAACAGATATGATACTGGAAACCTTTGTTTCCAGTATTACCAAACCCACCGGTTAAGGGGAAGGGGGTTTGTATTCCAATGGGAGTGAAGCCTAAAAGGAGACTCTTATAAGACTCCCATATTCCAACACTAAAAAAAAAAAAAAAGGTATATAAATATCTAGTAGTAGCTGTCATATCAGCTACTATTGCATACAGTCTATAATAGAATTATGACCGCTGGAGTACAGGAAAGACCTGACCTACTTTTCCCTACTTGAGACATGCCAGGGTTACCATTAAATTTGAGAGAACACATCTGCATTCGAAGCACAAAACGCTCAGTTTGAACGCTCTGCCATCTCAGGATGACAGCAACAGAGGATATTGAAAGAAGAAATGTTTTAGTTTTTTAAAAAAAATCTAATATGAATGCCTTTTTTTAGATTTATTTTTTTATATACATTTTTCAACAACTGCCTCTTTCCTTTAGATTGTAAGCTCCTGCGAGCAGGGCCCTCTCATCCTCATGTCCTCCTGTTACCTCTGCCTTCGGCTCCCCAGGATAACTTTTCCACCCCTGCACTTCACCCCTCCCCTTGGTTCCCCACTTCTCCCTCGCCTTCGCATCTCCATCATTGCTCTGTTCCTGTTAGTCCAACCCACACTGCTGGGCACAGGTTCAGACCACTCCTCACCTCTTCTCCTTCCCTATTCTAAAGGGTAAATTTATTAAGATGCCGGTTTGAAAAAGTGGAGATGTTGCCTATAGCAACCAATCAGATTCTAGCTGTCATTTTGTAGCATGTACTAAATAATTGATAACTAGAATCTAACTGGTTGCTGTAGGCAACAGCTCCACTTTTTCAAACCAGTGTTCGTGAATTCAGTCATACCTCTTTGCACCCAAGTTAGTTTAATGGCACTTTGATTTTGCTTTTGTCCCGACCTCTATGCCATTTGTGTTTTGTCCATACTCTATGCATGGCACTTTGAACCCTTTGTGATGCCAAATTAATCAAAGATAAAAATAATTATAATAATAAATTTATATTTTTTTTAATCGAAAAGTAGAAGCCCAAGGGTGAGCTTCCAGTTCCACAGCGTATGCGTGAACTGACGAAGCCAGGTCACGCATGATTATATGCCCCAAGACAGACCAGCGAAGCATTTAACATTTCTATTACCGCAGCTAGCCAGGACCATCATAGAAGCCTGCGTCTAACATAATTCTCTTACCTGTTATTACTACACTAATTGATTTTGAGATGAGGAAGATTTCATATTACTTGGCTGGGATATTAGTACCTAGCTTGCATGCTATGACTAAAAGCTTGTTAGCTCAAGTTGCCCCAAGTGGTACTGCTGGTTTCCCTGTCTACGATTATTTTATTGCTTCAATAAAGTTGGCGTTTAACACATATTGGAGCCACTGCTTCTCATTAGCAAAAGGAGAGGATTAGTCAATGTCTTAAAAAGGAGTTGATCAGCCATCATTTGGACCTTCATAAAAAAAAAGTCATAATAGTTATGTCTAGACATTGGTCTTTTTATGAAACAAGACGCTTAAAGTTTAATATATTGGGAATAACAAACAACAATGATGCAACAATGTTATATCGCAAGATAGAGAAATGTACAAATGAACATTTTAATGATAGTCCCAAACTTAACTAGCTAGTTACCAGAGAACCAAGCGAAAAATTTAATATATGTGCAAAGACCAAAAAAAATAAATAAATAAATAAAAAACCCCAAAAAACTATAAATCAGTCTGCCAGAAATTTTAAAGATTTGACTGTTCCAATTTAGTGGGGACACTACAGATTACTGTTCACAGAAGGCTTAATCTAACATAACTCAAATATCTGTTCAATCCAACAGTCAATTGTGTAAGACTGCCAACAAAAGGTACAATTTTTGTTGGTCAGTTTGATAAACATCATAAAGTTTACAAAACATTACAACACGCATGGGATACAAGACAATCTCTATACATCACTGATGGGCAACAGATGGCCCTAGGGCCAGGTGCGGCCCTCCAAGTCATTACCTGCGGCCCTCAGCTACGCCCTGTTTTATTGTCGTAGCCTGCAACACGTGTTTAAAAAGCCTGATAACATCGCAGATAGTTGTGTCTTATTCTTTGATTAAATCTATTCCTTTAACTTGTTACTGAGATTAAGGGTAATATGGGGCCCCTTTGACAGTTAGAGGCTGCCAAAGTGGCCCCTGATGGGTATTAATTTGCCTATCACTGCTATACATGAACCAAATATAATTCTATGGTTTGTGCTCATTATTTGATTGGGGTCTGCACGTGCCCACAGAAATACAAATTGCAACCTGAATAATCAGTAAGAACAACTGGATCAGTGCTCTTTAGCCTTCCACTTGTCTCCTGGTTATTGTACTGAAAGGCTGGATGTGTAGCAAGCTTCCGTTGTACATAAATTGTCTTCATCAGGGTGGAGGTAATTTAAGAGGCACCACCTGGCTGTAATGGTCTCCTTACTGTTTAATGTGTGACATTTGAGCACACTGCTGTGGCACATCAATACACTGTGTGAAGTGCACACTAGGGGGTAAATGTATGAATCTCCGGATTCTTCATCTTAAATTTAAAGCGGCGCTGCATTGTAAAGGGAAACTTCCCTTTACAATGCAGCGCCGCTTTAAATTTAAGCGCTGAAGAGGCTGAACACGCCGGAGATGAAGAATCCGGAGATTCATACATTTACCCCTAGATGTGGAAAGATTTACAGCCCCAAAAATTAAATGAACATACAAAAAAATCTTTGGTGCTCTAAATATTCCTGTAGAATAGGGCAAAATCCACACAGACACCCTGGTTTGATGCAGTAGTCCATACACACAGGATAAAACAGATACTGAGCATTGCAAGCTTCCTACATATCTGCAGTGCTGTTGGTAATTAAAAAAAACAGGTACACTGGCAGAGACAAACCTTTATAAATGGAGACTGATTAAATTCAGAACCATAGGTAGCAATAGAATAATTAAAAAATGTGAGTTAAATATACATTTTCTTGGGGGGGGGAGGAGGGGGTTTGGTTTGTATATTTTTAAACTGAGTGGGTGATAAATATAATACGGTATTTTAAAGTCTCTTGCCTTAGTTTGGCTAGATTGGAAGTACATGTCCCTAGCAAATCTCAAGCGTTATTTTATAAGGGTGAGCAGGTGGCTGTACCGCTGTCCAATATGTAAATGCCAAACACAAACAACTTTATATACAAATCCTGCCCTAAAACAATCTGCAAGCCACAGTGTCCAATAAAAACAGGCAAAGAAAGGGTTCTGTTGTGCCAGCTGCTGGACATATATAGGTACTGCAGCAATTGTGCTTTTTTTTTTTTTTTTTTTTGAGCTACAATATTATTTACGGATAACTCTTCAACAAGGGTGTCTGTCCTCATATTGGACATTAAGGGGTTAAATAAGTCAATGCCCAGTTTATATTCCTTATAAACCTGCGAGTACAAAACAGAAATTTCTTCTACTGCATTACGACATGGACTCAATCGATCTTCAGCATTTCACCCATAAAACAACTGCTAACCACAAAACTAACCAGTTGACAACAGGTAGCCCCATGAGATTCGTTTGTGGGCCCCTTGTAACCAGAAGTAAGTTTCCTATTAGGCCCTTTTTATGACAATTTTTACACCAAGGCAACAGCTTAATACATTAATGCAATTTATACTATAATCTCTTGTAAACATTGGAATTTTGGACTATGCAGAACTCACAAGTACCTGAAGCATATGATGGTCTGGCCTACTTGGTGGGTGATGGTCTTCTTACCAGCGACCGGCATTAACACACAATCCCAAGCAGTGGCTGGGATGCATGAGCATGTTGTAATGGTGGTAGAAGGTGAAGTTCATAAAACACAGGTCTAGTTGATCAGTTGCAATTGGGTTTTTGCAATCTTCATAAAAGCCCAGGGTTGTGGCGACCCCAAAGCTGTGCTTCCCAGCGCAGTTCAGGTGTGCGCCATTGGAAAGTTTTATCTTATACAGTGTAGCAGAAATAGACACTCATCACCATTTGCCGAAATTAGCGCCCAAAGCAAGGAATGGTTATTACAGATTGAGAAAATGGAGTTACGTGGCAGTCCTGGGGGTATAGTTACTAAACGGCGGGTTTTAAAAGAGTGGAGATGTTGCCTATAGCAACCGATCAGATTCTAGTTATTTGTTTAGTACATTCTGAAAAATGACAGCTAGAATCTGATTGGTTGCTATAGGTAACATCTCCACTTTTTCAAACCCGCAGTTTAGTTTTGAATGAATGAGGGCCCCCAGCATGGTACCAATCATGGACCAAGGATACAAACGAGGCCCAGGAAAACAAAGTTATGCTTCCAAAAACAGAGCTAGAACAACAGAGTTAATGTAAAGAACATTATTAAATGCATCAATGTCCCCTTGCAACGCTATGTTATGCAAAAGACCAAAAAAGATACAAATAAATAGAATATAGTTTGAAGAGTGCTTAACAAGCCATGTGTAAAAAGTGCACCACCAATGTAATAACTTACCCTCCTGCCAGCCTCATTGTTGTTCAGATTCATCAGAGTCCTGGCGCTGTCATATGATCCCTTCTGGTAGATTTTCTCTCTTTCCCTGGCATCCACAAATTCCTTGGCAAATCTGTAGCCATAATCTAGATTATCCCCGCAGCCACCCCACAACCAGTCCCGGGGTAGATCCTTAGGCCGGGCTGCCCGGCTGCAGCCGCATGTCGAGAGCTCCCCTTCTCTGCAAGCGCGGCTCACTGCATTCACTACTCCTGCAGCACTGATCGCATAAGTGAATGCAGTCTCTCTGCTCCCTGCAAAAACAATAGAGCAATTACTATAAAACAACTGCTGTGGACACAAGACTAGTGCAGTATAAAATCTGTATAATTATACACGCAATTATATATATTGATTTAAACTCTACTCCCCACATTCTCAAATGACACCCCCATATGTGCGCTGGTTTCAGCTTCAGAAAGAAGTGGTCTAGCAAATGTATCTGTTAAATCAGAAATAGAGAAGGTTCAGGGGTTGTAAATGATTTTGGCCTAAGCTTTCTTCCCACACTAGTTCCCAATAAATGAAAACAAGATGATTTGAGACGGTACAGAGGGTTACAATAACTGCACTTAACAGACTTTCCAAAATAAATGTCAGGTAGAAATAAAAAAACACAAGATCCCTAAATCTGATATCTTATTTTATTCCCCCCTGTTCCTTCCTATCAAACTTTGCGCCATCTTATTCGTACATCGAAATAAAATCATCTCTGTTTTTATCTCTAGATGGCTTTTAAAAGCATTGAAATTGAGAATTTTAAAAGAAAGCCTGCAGAAGGTTTGTATTAAATTAAAAGAGTTCTATTCACTTTGTGTAATGTGAGTGTTCTTTCAATATAATATGAATGCCATATTGTCCACAGTCCCATATAAATGCCATAGGCCATCCGAAATCCAAGGGGAAAGCCACGAATTGGCCAGGAATATAAAACGTCTATTACTTGATGTGGTCGCATAACATTAATTTGGGTGCAAGGTGACCATGGGGTAAAGCAACCGACAAATTAAAAAAAATATGAACACTTTTGGGTGATCATTATGCCAATAAGTTGGTGCCGGTGTCCACAATACTAAGACACAACAAAGTGATTTTTATTTTTATTTTGTTTTATTATTTTTTTTATGAAAACCTGTTCACTAATTATTTGATGATGATTACTTATCAAGCAAAAAAAAACTATTATTTGAATTTTTATTTTTTTTATTGCAAGTGCAATGTAAGATCATTTAACTAGAAAGTAACCAAACAAATATTGATGCTCTACATGAATTTTCAAAAACAATATCTCAGACGCAAAGGCAAAAACAGAGGGGGGGGGGGGGTTTAACGACAGAACTTGGTCATATTTAAAATTGGAAACAAAAACAAAGAGGAATAAAAACACAGAACTTTTTCGACTTAAATAGCATATCGTCAGATATGTACGGACGTAGGTCCTAGACACGGCCTTTGTCAGGCAATACATGATATTATTTATACACGCATGCACACAGTTTGGGTAGGAAAATATACAATGTAAAATCTTTGATAATTGTATAAGACATGTGGAGACATATTGATAGATGGAATTACCAAAAATCTCTGCAGAGTGCCTACAAAAGCACATTAATTCAGTAATGCATATCATCTTTAAAGCCCAGCAATTTTACATTTCAGCTAATTTCCCAGAAATAAAATCATACATCTGGCTCTCTCCCCTCCCTAGTTTATGAAACTTAAATATAGTCTGAAAATGAGTCCAGTTCTTTACAGTGGATGAATAGCCTCTTCACTATCCCAGTCTGAGACACCTCCTCCAAATACCTATTAAACCCTCTTAGCACAGCAGTTACTTTAAGTGGCTAATTGCCCTTATAAATTACTTCTTGTTTAAAAAAAAAAATAGGTTTATGCAGGGATATTAGTGATATTTTTTACATAGTTAAGAAGTCTGGAGTGCTCACCACCAGAAAAATCCTTGGGGATTGCCACTGATACAACCTGCAAGGGAGTCTCCTTTTAGATCATCCAAAGTACGGATTCCCCCCCCCCCCCCCCCAAAAAAAAAATTACTATAAACCAAGAGCAAACAAGACAGAAGAGAACTGAGTGCGGATCAAAGTCTCACACATTGACAGGAAACACAAGTCACTCTCTCTGTAGAAATCCCAGGTGTGAAAAACAGGATAATACAATAATGCAACTCAATTCCCATAATAAGGTCATTAAAACAAGGGCTTGTATTCTCAAGCAGAAACCTCACAGCTCCAGATGAATGCACTATAGCTAATATTTCACATGGTAATTAAATTTCTTACCAAAATAAAGGGATTTAGTTCACCTACCATTTTAAATTTATAAATACTATACATATATAATACAGAACACTACTAGATGTCTAATTTAAAATACTGATTCTCTGCATAATATATAAAAGTAGAGACTTTAAAACTGGTTTATATATGATGCTTTATACAGAGGTAGGCATCCTCCAGCTGATATATGCTGGGAACTGTAGTTCCACAGTAGTTGGAGAGTCACAAGTTGCCTACCTGTGAAAAATAAATCATATATAAGAATAAATAGTACAATGTGTCTGATTTAAACAATAAAATGTTCAATTACTTTTGTAACAATAACAAACATACTATGCATTACCAAATATCGTTCTATTTATCAACATGTCATAACATAAAAATCGTCAGACTATTTTAGAAAGTTGAAAGGTTAGAGGTGCTCTTACCTATTTGCATAACTCTGCCAAACACGGAGGTGTTATCCACAGTACTGCAGTTCCACCTTCTGTGTCTGAACTGGTACTGGCATTCCTTGATACCAGTCTTTGCCCCCTCCCCGATATATTGCATGTGGTCCTGATAGAGCTGACACAACTTCTTCTGCCCTTGAGAGAGCCCAGACAACTGGCTGCATAGGGGCTGCGCCCCGATAATATACACCTCTGGGAGCTGAACGGGGTTCATTGCCAGTGACCTGCACAAAAATAAACACTTATGTCACCCACTATCTACTATACAATGACATATTTTACTTGTTAAAGATTCCAAAAAAAAAAAAAGCAACAGGCGCTAAAGCAATATAGATGTTGGGTTTAAATCCAAACGTTATCAGACGAAAGGTCGCAGCTTGAGGTATGAGGCACTGCAATACCTCAAAAGTGTTTAGACAAAAACCCAAGGTCTCCGCTAAAGGATTTACCTTGATTTTTGCCTAAACAATTTAAAGATCAACATCAATTGGAGGAAATAATTCAGAATTGATGGGCTTTATCTAGAATCATTAGTAGCGTAAATAATGATTTGACAACGTCATAAATAATACATCCAGCGATATACATTGTATCAACATGAAGAACGCTCAGATAAGTGTGTAACTTGTAAAACAAAAGTTACTTTTCACAAATAAAATAAATAGAAGTGCAGTGAAATTAGCTGTCAGTGACTATGAAGTAGTCTGAACAGAATTGTGGCATATAAATTGCATTTTTAAAATAAAAAGTAAAAAATTGCAGACAAGCGCAAAAAAGTTTCGCTCACCACCACGAACTTGCGTCCACCTTCACCTGAGAGATACAGGACAAGGCAAGGAGGAGAACGAGAAGATAGCTGGAAATCATCGCTCCCCCGGGTACCCCAAAACCTCCTGACCTCATTAATAGTCCCAAGGATTTCTGAAAAAGAAATGTCAAGACACAAAATAATAGTTAAATCGTTAAACAAAAATATTTTTAAAAAATATAGATATATTCTCCAATATTTGTTTTAAAATACAAAACATTTAGAATAAATAGTAACTTGTTATACTAACAGCATAGAGGGAAACAACAGAAATAAAGTATAAACGTAATAAAAAGTACAGTAATAGAGAATAGTAAGGTGTAATATAAATGGGGCAGGATGCGGAATACAAAGCGTACGCAGTGAGTGGATCTGTAGTACTAGTAAGTGGATAGTGCAGGAGCCCCCCCTCAGTATCTTGGTTTGTTCTGCGCTAACGAGGATGTCTCTACTGAATGAAGATCTCCGGGTTGCAGTGTCTGCCTGCTGGTATAATTTATGTGTGCTAATAGGTTTTCAAAGGATGTCCAAAACCTGAAACAAAAAAGCACTAACGAATAACATTTGGATTAAGCAATCCTCCCAGCTGCCAGTATCAACCCGCACATCTGGTACTCGATTTGAAATTCCCTGCTCTGCTAAATACATTTTTAGTTGATATACACCAAATAGATAATCCAAAAGGGGGGAGATTTTTTTTTTTTTTACTTGTGCAGTTGAATGTAAATCTAAAGGGACTCTACAAACTTATATTAAAGAACCAAGCAAAAAATACAGATATATTCATTCCTCTTATTTAGAGATTGGTCAAAAGGGGTTTAAGGAGACCAATTTGCGAAATATATATATATATATATATATATATATATATATATATATATATATATATATATATATATATATATATATATATATATATATATATATATATATATACACACACACACACTATAGGACTCCAGATTCGGAAATGGTAACAAACTTTCTTCGCTCTCTAAGCCCCCCTCCCCAAATTCTCTCTCAACTGGCTTTCAGAATAGAGTTTTCAGACCAGTGCGTTATTATCTATCCAGGAACAAAGGCCGAGTCTTTCTGTCCTACCTCATCCTAGTTGTACATATTCAGAAAAAAATCAAAGCAGATATATAAACCACCCCCACCCCCCTCCATAAGGAACTGCAGTCATACCGTTACTATACTGGGCCCATCGCAGTCCATATCTTGTCTAGTCATGGGGGGAGTTATTTATTACAATGTCTGACACTCTGGAGCTGCTAAACAACTCTATTTACTCCTGGTTATAAATTCCCTGTCGACTCTGATCCTCAGCCCTGTGTTTAATTCTCTGCATTATGCAGTTGTAAATACAGCTTGTAGCTGTGCACACTGCGATTTATGCTGTGTATTAACAAACCATAACACATTCTCCAAGTGTCTGATAATCAATAAGATCTCAAATATTTTACCAGACTGGCAAATGATACATCGGCCTTCACAATATCACGTGTTAACTTTAAAACCCATTATCATTCTAGATCACTCAGATCATAAGCAACACATTAAATTATCTACCGTCTAGTATATATTAAAACTCGCCCACGTGAAAATAATCCAGGTATTGATAAGAAGTGGTTTATTTTAATCACATGTGAAAGCAAAAAATAAACGTATTTCAATACAACCCACCAATATAGATTATATAGTTACATAAGTATATATTCATGCTAGTAAATAGTACACTGTATAAAAAGGAATACTGTTTCTCTAAGCAGATATTCTACTGTTACATTTTAATTTTATTTGTGGAATCTTACCAAATTAATGCTTTAGTAAATTGAAACGTTTGGAAAAGTGTATTAAATCTTTCTAAATAAGTCTAATTTGTTTGATTAGCTATGTCGCAGATCTGAGTGAATAAAGAGTTAGCATCCTGATGTCATGAGAAATATAATATATATATATATATATATATATATATATATATATATATACACACACATACACATATACATACATACACTACCGTTATAATTCTTTATTATTGCTACCAACGAATTATTCACTGCAGGGTAATTACTAAAATTTGTGATTTCATCATTGTTAGTTACGGCTAACAACACACACTCCATAATCTATATTTATACTTTCAAACACGTCAAAGTTTGTTTCGTATGCTCGGTTTAGTACACAACATTGCTTTATATATATCATATATTTTAGGGAATAAAAAAAAAGTTTTGTTTTCTTAATTTTGTCAGGCGTTATAAAAAGCAGATTTTAATGGGATATGTTAACAGTCTTGAATTAATAAATATTGACTCTTGATTTTAGGATAATTTTTAAACGTGTATACGATATAAAAAGTAGTTTTTTAGCACTCAGCAAATTAAACAGATGTCGTAAATCATCATTTATTTTAGGCTAAAACAAATACTTATAGGTTTATGAAATGTATTCATTGTATTTTTATTAAATAGGAATGTTGATGTAGACTGCGTTCTTTGTATATATAAATTCTAAAATGAAACAAAAAGTTTGTTTGCTTAGCTCTATATTTATTAAGTATTGTGCCAATGAATTTTAAAATGGCAGTTTTGTATTTGCCAGTCCAAAAAAAAATAATAAGGAAGCCTAAATATTTACATATCTGAGCCCTATCTGCTATTTCAAAAAACAGAATAGAACCTATACACATCGTTTTTGTTGGATTTTACCACAAGGGGGCTCTCCCGCTGCACCGTGGACCTTGCAACACAGGAGAAAAGGTGCAATTAATTTTTGCTTGTTGGGGGAAGGGAGAGGAAAGAAGGGGGTTGGGGGGGTACTTGTCAAAGTAACATACAGGAAATTTATGATTACAAGAAACCCGTCTGGACATATACCGATTTCAGGTGGCCAACAAAATTGGGATTAAATTTAAAAGAAAAAAAAAAAAAAAAAAGTCTACTGATTCTTGATGTATACTGAATTCTGGAAACTAAATCTAAACATTAACCAGCAGGGTGTGTTAGTATATATTAAACGTTTAGTTTGTTTGACTGCATAAAATAACCTTTAATAATATAGTTTAAGATATATGCCATTTAAAGTAACTTTTTTGGTGCACCTGATTTTTAATTTTTTTAGGGGAACTTTTTTTATATTACTGTATATAAACACACATCTATAATACCTAGAGGTGTAATACGTAGCTGTTAAACAATCCAGATCCTACACCATTACCGCAGAGATATTGAGCAGTGCCACTGATGCTGAATGAATAACCCACAGTGACACTCTCGGGAGTGTTTGTGCACTAAGCAGATTAGGCATCAATTGAAAATCATTAACAAGTTCAACTAGACCTGGGGCTGTGTGTATGAAACACGAAGCCAACAAGACATTTTAATCAAGACCTTGAATTCCAGATCCCGATAGCTCGGTTAATGTAACACAATCGTATTACATTAAATCCATAGGATAATGCCTCGCATATACACGATTAGCTAGTCAAGTAAGTCCACTTAGTGCATGGCACCTATTTACTAACAGGGCAGTTTAACTTTTCGAGGGATGGAAAAGTATTTATCATGCAACTACTGAATACATCGTATCTTGGCTAGAAAAGTAAACCTCGGTTATGTTTTGCAAACCACTAAAATTTTTATACATATATATTAAAATATGTAAAATATACAAGTTCAGGATTGCAAAAGTGCATACAATATTCAATTATGGCATCAACTGTCCTCTCCAATAGGGGGCAGCAAATGTCACATATTGCTCAGAAGAACGCGCACCTCATAGTTTACCTTCCTACTTCATAAAGGAAGCCTAATTTTCCAAGTATATATTACTGATGACTGAGTCATATCCCTGACCACCTGCACTGGATAGATCTTCTAGTCCAGTGGTTTGTGGATTATCCATGGCAGGGTGTGACAGCCCCTTGGTGACAAGTTACATCAAGCTCTAGTTCCTATGGACTGTAATTCTCAAATCAATCATCTAGCTGCAATTCAAGTGCACAAATATGCTGGTAAATGCTTCAATGGGGCCACCATTGTGAGACAACCACATCTAAAAAGCTATACAGAAAAATTCCGCTCTGAGATGTACAAACACTTGCAATAAAACAGCCGGACACCTCACAAGATTGTCTGTTTTATGTGGCCTGTCTGTGAGGGAGGAGAACCTTGCTTAGCATGTAGGTGTAAAGTGGAACCATCTTGTATCCAATCTTCCATGTGTTCTCTAAGAACTAAGGGCATTTGTAATAACACTCTAAAAAGAAACTAACTTTCTCAGGGACTTTTGAGAGACAGCTTGAAAACTTTACCAAACAAGTTCAACACTTTCTTAAAGTTTGCTAATTGCCACAGGACAGGGATAAAGTTATAATTTCACTTTGCTAATCTTTAGTGTATTGAACAGAGAGAGAGATGGGGGCACTTTTCTGAGAAGTAGTTCAGTTGCCAACGTTGCTTTGTTTGAAGAACTGATACATGTGCCGTTATAAACTAAAAATTAAAAGGTCTCATTAAAAGAAGAGGAAAAACCTGTCTCTGACTCCAGGTCCTCCCTAGGCAACACACCAATCTCTCTTAAAGGGACACAATGAGTTTCAGGTCATCTAACCAAATGCTGGGACCGAATTTAGCTAAAATATATTTCTCAGAAGCCTCACCACTCGCCTGAAGAGTTTGACAAGTTATGGTAATGTCACTAAAAAATTAACTCCACCTCTATTCTGTATTATTTCCCATAGTGAAGTACCAATCTGGGCACTCGTGGAGAAAGGTTACACTCTGGAGACTGAGAATGGCACACACACAATAGGAGAGAAGTCTAAATAGTTTTATTACTTGCATTCGGAGACTCACCTTCACCATGTTTAACTGTAGTGGGTCAACGTGATAATCCGAGAAAGGGTAAATCCAAAATTGAGTTTGAGCCCCAGTTAATGAAAGACCCCCTCCCCCTAAATCAATGGCAAGGGGTTGTGTTTAATCCCTGGGAGTACAGGTCCAAAAAATGTTTTACTCAGGTTCCTTCTAGTATAAAAATTTAGAACCCACCCTGTACCCCAATAGTAGATCCTATTGGTTTGGGACTGTAGCTCCGTGACAAAGTATCACCCCCTTTCCTGTTAGGGGGATCCTTAGCCAGGTGTTAGCAGTGACCAGTTGGGGGAAGCTGCACGGTAGAGGGGTGATGGTGGTTATTCCTCACTGACAGTCTCAATCTTGCAGAATGACCTGAAGGCTTCCAATATATTCCCCAGAATTAGAAGTGAGCACCCCCAGATACCAAGGGACCCCTGAGCTTTATTCACAATCCGCACTGCTCTCAACCTGAGCCGCAGTCCGTCAACGATCACAAGAACAAGGGGTGCTTAAATCGGGGGTACAGAGCCCACAGCCTGGATCAGATGCTTGAGAGTGCCCCTAAACTCGGAAGACGGGGTGTCATATCAGTGGCTGGGGGTCAGAGGACGCGAACTCAATCCAGGCAGCAACGAGCCGGGCTCCGGGGTGCAGGGTGCACACAATCCTCCCTCCAGACCAGCAGTGTGTGCACAGGACTCGGAATCCTCATTACCCGTTTCCAGCCGGTTTGGGGGGTCAGAGATGTTCCCAGATCAGAATCCCACCCGCAGTCAGCTAAAGACCCCCCAAGCAATCCGTGCCTAGGAGATGAGGACGGGTCCCGCTGTGGAGGAGGCTGTGGGTCTGTGTGTGCGCCCAGCACGACTGTTCCTCCGGTTCCCTCTACCTCCTGCTCTCAGTGTGTAAAGTTAGGCAGCCGGAGCTGGGAAAACTTCAAGTTGACGCATGCGCAGTGCGCGGACCTATTGCGAGCAGGACAGGCTTTAAAGCCATATTACTCAATACATTGTGCTGGTTACTATCTGCAGCAGCTTTGTAAGGAATGAGGGGTCTGCAGCAGCCACATTGGGGGGGGGGAATGGCCTATAGCAGACACAGCGACGTGCTAATTACACACAGTAATATAATATCCAGCTATGATATCTATACGCAAGCAAATATTTACATATCAGTTAACGATCAACACAGACATGGAGCAACCACAGACAATGAAATAGCTAAATAAAAAAAAAGGAGTCGACCTCCTATCAATCTCTGTACACAAACCACAAATATACAAAAATATATATGTATTGCATAGATGACCAATGCGAAATTAACCTCTGTTTTGTATGTTAAGCAAACTACTAGAATGTGTGTAGATGATAGATCTATCAATCTCAAAATCCCCCAAAAAGAAACTGACAGGTCAGCTTCCCAAAATATTTGGAGACAATTTATCCGGTTGTCCATGGAACTTTCCTTGGAATGTAGTTTCCAGACTTTTTTTTTTTTAGCACAAAATATAAATGCTCAGTTACATTGATTTGTTTCTGAGATCATTTTTGCCCCAAAACATTAAAATAAATTTATTTTGCCCTACAGTTTACAAAGTGTAGCGCCTGAATACTGAACACTGTGAGCCCATTGTGACATAGCAGACAATAATTTCAACACTAATCCACCCCAGTGACCAAACCAGTGGACACAATCATAAAACATTCTTATTGTGTCT